>NW_017098171.1:0-106953 GCF_001412225.1 Nicrophorus vespilloides
ATGGTGCTTCAATAAGTTAAAATTTTGTATTAACGGTAGAAATTTTTGCTTCAGTTCTGAATGGTACTTCAATAAGTAAAAATTTTGCATTAACGGTTCTGAATGGTACTTCAATAAGTAAAAATTTTGCATTAACGGTAGAAATTTTAGTTTCAGTTCTGTATGGTATTTCAATAAGTTGAAATTTTGCATTAGCGGTAGAAATTTTAGTTTCAGTTCTGTATGGTACTTCAATAAGTTAAAATTTTGTATAAGCGGTAGAAATTTTTGCTTCAGTTCTGAATGGTACTTCAATAAGTAAAAAAAAATGTATTAGCTGTAGAAATTTTAGTTTCAGTTCTTTATGGTACTTCAATAAGTAAAAAAATGTATTAGCGGTAGAAATATTAGTTTCAGTTCTGTATGGTACTTCAATATGTTCAAATTTTGCATTAGCGGTAAAAATTTTAGTTTCAGTTCTGTATGGTACTTCAATAAGTAAAAATTTTGTATTAGCGATAGAAATTTTAGTTTCAGTTCTGTATGGTGCTTCAATAAGAAAAAATGTTGCATTAGCGGTAGTCATTTTTGCTTTGTTCCTGAATGATAGTACTTCAATAAGTAAAAAAATTGTATTAGCGGTAGTTTTAACTTTTAAGTAATGTTTATATATATATATATTAATTATATTATGTGAGCTTTTTATAGATTGCGATTAAATGAAATATATTGTACTTTTTTATTCGTACGATCCAGCTTATATTTAGTATTGGCGATAGATATTTTTGCTTTAGTACTTAAATAAGTTAAATAATTATTAATGGTTATACAAAATCTCTTTTGATATAAATATGCATAACTTATTACAAACATTCAATAAAATAGAGTAGTTTGAACTATTAAGTAATGTTCATATATATTAAATGAGTTTTTAATATAGCTTCAATATAATACTAGCGGTAGATATTTTTGCTTTAATACTTAAAAAAGTCAAATAATTGTAAATGATAATACAAATGCTTATTATAGTCTAACTATCCATAATTTATTATAAATATTCAATAAAATAGTTATAATTTTTAAGTAACATAGGATTATATTATATGAGCTTTTAATCTGTTGATATTAAATTAATGAAAATATATTGTATTTTTGATCCGTGCGATTAAGAACGGATCAGTAAAATCTGCTGTATGTTTCATTTAAAAATTTAATTTTTGTTGGTAGCTATCGTTTGACATTTTTAAGCTTGGATTTAGTACTAGCGGTAGATACTTTTGCTTCATTACACAAAAAAAGTCAAATAATTGTAAATGATAATACATATGCTTGTTATATTTATAAATTATTACAAATATTCAATAAAATACACTAGTTTCAATTTTTAACTATATTATAGAAGCTTTTAATCTGTTGATATTAAATTAAATAGCAGATATTGTAATTTTTGATCCGTGCAATTCAGAACGGATCAGTTAGATCCGCTATAAGTTTCATTTCAAATTTTTATTTTTGTTGGTAACTTTCGTTTGACATTTTTAAGCTTCAATATAGTACTAGCGGTAGATATTTTTGCTTCATTACTTAAAAAAGTCAAATAATTGTAAATGATAATACAAATACTTGTTATAGTGTAAATATCAATAAATTATTATAAATATTCTATAAAATACAGAAGCTTTCATTTTTAGGTTATCTTAAGTATATTATAGAAGCTTTTTATCTGTTGAGATTAAATTAATGAAAATATATTGTAATTTTTTATCTGTGCGATTAATAATGATTTGAGCAATAATATCTACTATGTGTTATATTTGTCTAGCATTTTTAAGTTTAAATGTAGTATTAGCGGTTTGGTTCAATAATTTAACATTTTAAGCTTAGATAATTTTGCTTCATTGCTTAAATAAATGGCAACACATAAACTTATATCATATAAATAACAATAAATAAATTATTATAAATATTCAATAAAATCGGGTAGTTTTGTCCTGTAAGTATGTCTTAAGTATTTTATAAAAGCTATTTATTGAGTTGAGATTAAATTAAATATAATTTTTTGTATCTTTTGATTATTTCAATTAATAAAGATAGGGACTGTATAATATGCGATGAGTTATTTTTTAGTTTTGAATTGTGTTCGTAGCTTTCGTTTTCACTTCATTTTAATGATTATAATATATAAGAAAGTACAGAACTTTTACAACAGCTTTTTATCAATTGAGATTAAATTAAATATTATTTACAATGGAACGTCGCTTAACGAGTTTAATCCGTTCCAAAAATTCAGGATTTTTACTCGTATACTGAAATACTCGTATAGTAAAACATATTCAAAAATACATATAATATGTGTACACAAGTTTTAAAAATGATGTAGCAGGCGCTCAATCCGGGACTGCTCTTCTCATCATCACTCGTAATGCGAAACGTCGCTCGTTAAACGAGTCATTTTTGTTACAATTCATTTTAATCGTTAAGCGAAATGCTCGTTAAGCGAGGTGCTCGTTAAGCGAGGTTCCACTATATTGTAATTGTTGATTCGTTTGATTACTAACAATTGGAAATGTTGGAATTGCTATGATTGATTTTTTAGATTTTATTTTTGTTATAGCTTTTTTATTGGACATATTTTTGTTACATTATATAAAGCAACTCAAATATGTTCAAATTTGTAAATGATAACACATGTGTAAAATAACATATATAATTTTTAACTTTAAAGTAATGTAAAGTAATATTTATTCGTCATTACTGAAAGCACTTAAATCAGTTAAAAAATTGTGATTAGTGACAAATAGGGACCTTTATAATATGTTAAAAGTAGATTTTTTTAAATATTTTGGTTTCATTATTTAAAACGACTTATGTAAACTGATTTGGAGCTTCCACCAGTTGCAGAAGCAAATGTAATAAACTTTGCTTGTATCAACATTAAAAAAATATTGAAATGCAACCAAACCAACACAAATATTGCAATGTTATCAATTTTTTTAATATGAAAATATTTTATTTATTACAAATCTGTAACAAATGTTACAAAATAATGATTACTAATTACATACAAACTATAATATGAATAGTAAATAAATATTTTATTTACTATTAACTATAATCATTGTCAACTTTGTGATTTTGTAACATGTACTTTAAAAAAAAAATGGCATAAGAAAAGTAAACTATATAGTTTAGTTTTAAAAAATATGTAAATACAATATTGTCTAGATCAGTTCATGAATGGCGAAGTAATATAAAAAAAATAACATTAACCTTAAAAAATTTAAATTTTACCTAGAAATTAGTAAGATATATATGTGAGTTCCTTAATATCTGTATTATTTAATAATTGGAGCTGTAGAATCATGGATATTACGATAATATTAATTTTAACTACAGGCTTCTATGCAATTTTAATGTTCTTTGATATGTTCTTTAAGGTAATTCTTGTTTAATTTCTGTAAATATTTCATAAGATTACTTTGTTATGTTTGTAGAGTTGTATGCATTATCCATATATACAGTATTTGAAGGGGACTGGGCTACAAATAAAGTTTTTCCAAATCCAATGGACTACAACAATTTTCAACAGATTCTTCTTGAGATGTGGCTACCAGACCAGATTCCTAAACAACTGGTTCCTATTAGGACTCTACATCACATTAACACTGCTCCCTCTGTCCGTATTGCTTTTGCTCTTTGGAATTGGGCAAAGTCTTTTCTTGAGCAACAATGATGAAAATTTGATCATCGAACCTATAATACCAGGTGTGAACACACCAAGCTCTGAATTGGGTTACTACAGTCTGAGCCTTATTATTTGCACCATAGTCCATGAGTTTGGTCATGCCCTGGCAGCAGTTATAGAGGATGTGCATATAATCAATGTTGGATTCAATTTATTCTTTGTCCTACCAGTAGCTTATGTTAATTTAAGCTCTGATAACTTGAACTCTTTGAATGTGTGGAAGAGACTGAAGATTTTAACTGCAGGGATTTGGCATAATTTAGTGCTAATTGCTGTGGCATATCTGATTTACAGTATTTTACCTTTTTGCTATTCGGCAGCTTTCAGAATAGATGAAGGTGTTAAGGTAACTTATTTAAGTGAAAACTCTCCTCTGCTGGGAGGTAAGGGATTCGAATTGGACGACATTATAACAAGGATCAACAATTGCCAAGTCAAGAATGAATATGACTTCAAGATGTGTTTAATACAAGCGAGGAATGAGAAAATTGGATATTGCGTTGAAACGGATATGGTGCACAATTTGGATGAGAGCGTACAGCTGAGGCAAACTAATACCGCTTTCGATTGTTGCCCACATGGAAAGGAGGATGGTATTTGCTTCGAGTACATTGAGAAGACGGACGGAGTTATGGAGATCCCGCCACATGCTTGTTTACCAGCTAGAATTATTATAGAAACTTCCCAGCATCACTGCAAGAACAGTGTTGAATGCCCTGATGAATTGCATTGCCTAAAGCCACTGCTAGAGAACAACACCAGTCTTTTCAAGATTTCTCGGGTTGGGAAGGCACCAGTCATTTATATTGGCCATCCATCTGATATTTTTCTGACTGTGAAAATATCCTCTTACATCCCCAAGTACAGTTTATCAAAGCACCTGCATCCAGATGTAATGCTGAAATTTCTAGAGTACCTGATAGTGATTTCATTTGGATTGGCTTTGATCAATGTGATACCTTGCTTATTCATGGATGGACAACATATAATCCACTGTTTGGCACAAATGTTCACAAAAGACTCAAAACCCATAGCTATGGCAATTACTTTACTATTTACAATACTTTTAATGATACACTGCATTCACTCTATTTATCTAAACTTAAAATAAAGTCACTTGGCCAGATTGAGGCTTGTCTGCAGTTCTTTCAAGCTCCTTTCTCCATAGTTAAGCATCATCTTGATAGTGATTTCGTCAGTGTGGTGTGATTGGGCTCTAAAATCGCTGCGTGCCCAGTCTCTCAGTTCCTTTCTGTGTACTTCATCAGGAACTTCTCTGATAGCTCTAAATATCTTGCGGTACAATTTCAGCACTTCCTGTCTCAGTATAAACTAAAAAAAAAATTGTTCAAAGTAATTCAAGGTATAATTAACAGGTCTATTACTTGTTTTAGAGAAAGCATCGGTTTAACATTAGCCATTCTTGTTGCTTTAATGGGTTTTTAAATAGTTTTGCAGGTTACGTTGGATGTTAGGCCACCATATTTACATGTAAACATTAATGTTAAATAGTTTTAACTGTATTATTTCCAATTAATGATTAAATTTAAGTTAAATAATTTGGTAAATCTAATATTAATATGTTATTTTGATGAAATTAGTGTTCAATTGCTTGTTTTCTAGATGGGCGATGGTTGTTGTTAAATGTTGGTAACTATTCAAGATGGGTCAGAGCTACCAATTGCGCTGGTAACGTCATTGGACGAGGCAAGCTCGCCGAAGTAAAATGGCTTGCGTTGAGTTGATTGTGTGATGAAGGCAAGCCGAAAAGAGTAATTGAATCGTTTCCAAGAGGAAGGGAAAACGGAGACAAGGAGCAGAAGGGAAGAGTTTTAGAGTGCTGTCCAGGAGGACCTGGTGGGTCTATTGGTGATCAATTTTACTGGTGGAAAAAATATGGACGCGGTCAAGTCGTTCAATGCCGAGGTATGTATGTGTGAGAGAGCTCCTTAGGAACTCAACCTTGCTCCTGCACAAGGCCCCCTCCTGTGAATCCTCCTCGAATAATCCTTGGGCGGAAGCTCCGGGGACGCCGCGCGATGTTTTTTTGTTTCGTATCGGGGCGTCCCCACGGCCAACTCCGCCGGAAATCCTCGCATCGTCGTCACCTTTTAATCAATATTTTCGCATGCTTTTACTTTTCTCTCCACGCAAAAACCGCCCCCCAAGGAGGCGGCAACGACCACCCAACCCTTTGTTTACTAGGAGACCCCCCAGTTCGTGCATCGCGACTACTGAAGTTATATAATTTATACTTCCCCTCCTTAAATCGTTAATTACAGGCACATTAAATCGTTCAATCCAAAAGATTAACGCTGTAAACTCGAAAAATAAAATACCATTCAAATCAAGACACAACAATGATTAATATTTCGAATAGTCACTAGTTGCTTTTGTTATTTTAAAAAAATACAATTTATTGCAAGATAAACAATTGAAGTGCAAACAAATTTTACGATTATAAATTATGCTTGGAACATATATATATATATATAAAACAAATCAATAGTAAAAAACAATACATGTAGTGGACATTGTCCACATTCAATATTTATAATTGCTAAATGTTTTAAGTTTTACATTGCTTTTAAATGCAATTACGTTTCAAAGTCTTCAGTATTTTAATTGAATAGTAGATTTTAATGGATAATTCCAAAGTATAGTTAAATTTTAGTCGTCCATTGTTGAATACAATTAATATTGTATTCCACATTCTAATACATTAACTACTTAATGGAAACACATAATATTCTAGTAAAACATAAGTGATTTGCAAGAACAATACAACTTCATTTTTAACGTTAGTGTTATTTGTGTATCAAATATAAATGTTTAATATAGAATTATAGTAATGAAAACATACAATTTTATTGATTTTTGCTTATTGTATTAATTATACAGAACTACTACTTGATATAAATAATAGATTATTGAATCTGTAAGAAATTTACATTACAATTAATTGTTGTTCACTTTTTTGTACGAAGTTTATTGCTTTTTCGTGGAACCACTTTGCAAACAAGTTCTGGTTGTTTACAGTTTGTTCAGTTCCTCCAATTAATACGTTGTTTAATTGCTTTATGTTTACGAATTAAACAAGACGTGGCAATGAATGTGGAACCTAAAAATGCAACTTTTCGTTTATGATTGTTTGTTTTTTGTAGAATACTACGTAAACATTGACCTATGAATTAGCACCCACGCATTCATTCAAAATGATAAATGTTTTTATCACTGGAATTGCAATCGCATTGTTTCATACTTCCTGTTTTTTTTTAAATGAGTTTATAAATCATACTCTATCTAGAGATTAATGCAATGAAAATGTATAGGTTAATTGATATAAAATTTTATCTATTATATTGTTGTATTTACGTTTTTATACTTTATTTTAAATTAATTTTAAAAATTAAGTGAATTCTTTTCATGTAGATTGAGTTGCCTATATTAACATGTCTCTATACTTAATCTTCATACAATATGATCATCAAAAACAACATTGGTTGCAATCGAAATGGAGTTTGGTTCTCTACCACCAGACGATTATCTTTCTGTTTAAATTAAATTTTTATTTGTATAATAACAAACGAGAGAATAATATCTCTTTTATGAAACCTTTTATTGCATTTTTTAGTTTTGTCCATTGTAATATATTATTTATGTAATGTATTTCAATAAACAAATATGTACATTAGTACTAAAGATGAAGTTTTCTTTACTTTATCTTTTACATAAGAGAAAATTAATTTAAATGATAATTGCTATGAGAGTATACACGAAAATTAATGTTCATAACAGTCCAAGTAATTAGTAATATACATTGTAATTACTTATATTTTTAAGTAGAATTTTTATAAATATTGATTATTGTTCTTCCTTTATAGCTGTCTTCGTTGTACGAAGTCAAGCCGCCCATCTCGAAGGCAAAGATGACGGCGCTGACTCGGGGAGCGATAAAGGCCATCAAGTTTTATAAACACGTGGTGCAGAGCGTGGAGAAGTTCATCTTGAAGTGCAAATCCGAATACAAGGTGCCTGGTCTTTATGTGATCGATTCCATAGTGAGGCAGTCCCGACACCAATTCGGAGCAGATAAAGATGTGTTCGCGCCAAGGTTCGCCAAGAACATGCAGCAGACGTTCATCAACTTGTTCCAGTGTCCACCAGAGGATAAGGTTCAATAAAATCCTACAAAATACTCAACTCATTACTAATGTATTTCTATCATCTCATTCAACAGAGCAAAGTGATAAGGGTTTTGAATCTATGGCAGAAGAACCAAGTGTTTGCGCCGGACGTGATCCAACCTCTCTTCGATCTGGCCGACCCTAATCATCCTATCCACAAGGAATTGAATGCGGCTTCGGTAGCAGCCGCCTCTGGTGCAGTCCAAAACAACGGAATCGCCTCCCAATCGGCCATTATCAAAGGTTTGTTGATGATTTCGTTTACATACGTTAAACTGAAAGTATCAAAGTATATAAATAGCGAGAAATCTATATTTACAAGCGGAAAACGCAGTATGCCAATTGCTCAAAATCATCAATAGTTCTATTATTTTTTAGGCGTTTTAATATGGTAAATGCAGTCGATTTTTGCAATTGTTTCGTCATTAGCAGTCTTATGAATTACTAAAAATTTCATTGCTACAATCGATTGCATTTGGTGAGGAAAATTGAAGGACCTTGTCATTACTACATTTCAATGTTTCATTGAAAAAAAGTCCTTTGATTTTTTTAGCCAGTTGCCAATATAATAGTTAATCAAAATCAATTCGTTGTAAATTTAAGTTTTTTGGAGGACATCAAAGGTAAGTTCCATAAAGTTTAAAATTCGCGACGAATTGTATTTTTGAGTCAATTAGTTTTGATTTATTTCTCTTTAGTTTTGCTATAAATAAAAAAGCTCTCCAGGGATAACCAACCAGTCACATATGTGTTATATAATGGGTTTACGGTTATTATTATTTTTTCTTGTGTGACTCGTTGCTAATCCGCGGATGGTTTTACGCATCTCACGAAGATGCTATTCATTTATTTTTTGGCATACTGCACGAATGTAGGCATATTGTCTAAATAAGTTGTTCGTAACTAGGTTCGCCAGCGCTACAGAAGACGCCGACGAAGACCGGAACAGGATGTAGTGCCGACCAGGCCGCCTTGGCCCAGCAACTTGGGAACATTTCTAATAATCCGGTACTAAAAATGACTATGGCCCTCCCCACGTTTGTCCTTGTTGTTGCCCTTCTCCGAGACGGAGCCCGAAGGGAGAGTTTAAAAATTACAAAGCAAACGGTCGGCGTGTGCCGCAACGAAGCATTACATTTTTAGGGAATAAAATGAACTAGCCAAGTAACAAACACAGACGGTTCTCTCGAGGATCTACCATGAATTTTCAATTATAAATCATTGGATAGAAACAGTGAAATGGACGAGAAACAAACATATTTGCATATAAAGATAAAAATCTTATTGTATGAGATCTAATCTTACCATGCATTAATTAATATTTGTTATATACCTTGTATAATTAGAAGACAAACCCTTCATAAGATGAGATACCTTGTTTCAACTAATTTCATACAATATTGAAGGTTTTATATAATATTTATTATATTGAAGTTATTAACTTAATTATTTAAAAAATACTTAATGTTATTTATTAATAAAATCAAGATAAATGTTGTCAATTGTAAATAAGAAACTAATTAGTAATTTGTATTGAATAGTTTTGTTAACAGAGAGAAAATGTGTATATTTATTCAAAGTTATGTTACTTGGTTACGAACATTTTTTTCCCCTAAAAATTTGATGAACTAAGGGAGAATCAGAAAAAGTGCATCAATTAATTATAGTTACGATTAAAAATACGAACAGACTTATTTAGACAATATGTTAATTGCATGACGCTTCTATATTGCTTTGATATGATGTGGCAAAGGTGCTTTGTATTCTTGTAGTA
This sequence comes from Nicrophorus vespilloides, assembly GCF_001412225.1. Lineage (NCBI taxonomy): Eukaryota > Metazoa > Arthropoda > Insecta > Coleoptera > Silphidae > Nicrophorus > Nicrophorus vespilloides. The sequence goes on from NW_017098171.1 coordinate 9,686, forward strand.
CATTTTGTGTTGAATTGTTAATCTGTAATGCGTTTCTCATTTATTGTAGAATGCCTTGGATCCGAACACTTTGGTTCAACTGCAGCAGTTGCATAGACTTGTGCTAAGACAACAGCAACAGCAAGGCGAAGCGGGAAAACAGGAAGGACAGGTTCACTTTGACCGAAAACTATTGGACTTCGATTATGGTAGCGACGAGGACGATGATCCTACCAATCCATCACCTAAGCCCAATAACGCAGCCATTGACAACGTTGGAAGGTAAAAGCTTGTGACGCTTTCCTGAAAAGAACAAAGAGATTTATTGTTTGGATTTTACAGTCTTTTATCAAATCCTGAAGTGCTACGGCAGCTACAAACGCTCCAACAAACGATGAATAATAGTCAACCCATGCATGCTGAGTATGATTTGGAGAAGTTGCGCAAACTTCAGGAAATGAAGCAACAGGAGGAGGAATTCGATAAGCATTTGGCGCAAACATTGCCTGTGAGTTTAATAGTTAAACCAGTTGCAAAGTGGATTTATTGAGATTTTGTTTTAGAATCTGCCTTTCGCTGCTGAGTGTGAGTTTAAACCAAGTAATACCAATTCGCCTGCGCTGCCGGCGTTTTTCCTGCCAACTGGGACGGATCTTTCTCAGCCGCCACCTGGTTACAAACCTCCAGCTCCTTACGAGCTATCGCAGCCTGATGACAATGCAATGGAGTCGGAAGTAGAATTTATAGGGACCAACGATGACGTTGAGGTTATCGACATCGATCATGGCGATTCTAGGAGTCCATCGCGTGACCGATACCGTCGTCGTAGGAGTCGATCCAATGAAAGATCACGGGATCGTGGAGGAAGAGATCGTAGGTCACGTAGATCTCGGTCTAGATCCAGATCTAGATCAAGACGGTATAGGTCTAGATCGCGAGACCGCGAACGCGAAAAGGAGAAGGAAAAGGAGAAAGACCGTGAGAAGGAGAAGGAACGCAGAAAGCGCGGTTTGCCTCCAATTAAGAAAGACAATCTTAGCGGTAATTTAATTTGATTTAAAAACTTTGTATTTCTATTAATTGCTATGTTTTGTGTAGTTTGCAGCACTACGCTATGGGTTGGACACTTGTCTAAATTAGTACATCAAGAAGATCTTTCTGATACTTTCGGTGAATTCGGAGAGATTGTCAGTATCGATTTGATTATTCCAAGAGGATGTGCATTTATTGTAATGCACCGACGCCAAGACGCTGCAAGATGCTTGACGAAATTGAAAAATCACAAGATGCAAGGAAAAGCTATTACTGTAAGTAATTTGTTTTTGTTATTTATCCATTAAATTAATTTTATTAAAATTTTTCTATTTTGCATATTTTTTGTAAATTTAATTAGTTTTTATTTAAAATGTTTGTAACAAATAAATGTATTATTTCAGTTAGCATGGGCTCCAGGTAAAGGTGTCAAGGGCAAGGACCTTAAGGATTATTGGGAGGGTGATTTGGGAGTCTCCTACATCCCGTTTTCCAAACTGAAGCCTGACATCGACATGGAATTACTTGAAGACGGTGGTATGGTTGACGAAGACACCGTTCCTAATTGGCTGAAAGACAAAATGACAACAGATTCTACTAAGAATGATATTTCTGAACACACGAATTCAAGTGTCGTCCAGCTAACGGAAATTGGAACACCTGTGGGTGTGGATACAAGTCAGCCACCGCCGGTCCCAGGAGGCGGCCTTTTGCAAGCTCCACCTATGGGATTGTCTTTAGTGCCGCAATTCCAGCTAAATAACCGTCTGCTTGGTATTCCACCAGGATTAATGCCTAATGTGCCTATGGGTGTGCCGCCCCCGAGCCTAATGCCCAATCAAATGATGGGCATTGGTTCGCCTTTCGGGCAAGGTTTGCTGCAGCCGCCTATGTCGCAGTTACCTCCGTTGGACAAAAGCCAGTCCGAGGTGAGCGGCATACCCGAACAACTGTTGCCTTTTGGATTGCTTCCGCCTCAACCGCCCCCATTGGTGATGCCACCACAACATGATGACAATATGGATATTGAGATGGAAGACGCCGATAAATCGGATTCGAAACTTAACGATAGCTTCAACGGCAGCGATACACGGTCGTTAGATGAGCTCAGACGTGGTGATGGTAGGAATCATAGCCACGATAGAGATAGGGACATGAATAGGATGTTAGGAAGAGGAAGAAGAGATAGTAGAGAAAGAAGGGATAGGGAGAATGAAAGGGATAGTAGAAGCGGCGAAAGACGCGATCGGATTCCGAACAACCGTTGGGGCGATCCCAGTAGACGCGACATTAGGGATGGTAGAGACGATAGGAGAGATCGTGAGAAGGCATTGAATGATCGTTTACGCGAAATGGCCGGAGACAATTCGTTTAAAGAACAGGAACAACACAATAACCATCCACCACCGTTGCTGGAACGACCGATATTCCCTTTTAATAGCAATGAACCACCCATGGATTATGTTAGGCGAAGGCATGATGATTTTCCGTCCGAGTTTGAGGGTCCGCCGATCGAATACGAACCGCCAGTAATGGATTTTGATGGTCCTCCGATGGAATTTGATGGACAAATCAGACCTATGATACATCCCAGGGATACGTTGAGATTCGAAGAGAGAAGACGAGGACCTCTTCCGCCTGATTTTGCTTTTATGGGTCCCAGGGGACCTAGGTTCAGGCCGGATGGCTATGGCCCAAGAGGCATGTCTCCAATGATGAGACCACACATGTTCCATCCAAGAGGTCCACCTCCACCGCATATGCGAGGACCACGTCCAGGTAAATTACTAGCTTTATTCATTAGAATTAACAGAAATTAACATATTAGAGTCCATTAATTCTGAAATAAGTTTTTTACAACTTACACCTTTATTTAATTAATGTTATTATTTAATTTATCTTTTTACAAACTAACACTTAGGTTCAGTTGTTCTGAATGTAATTATTCCTGAACAACCAAACCGTTAATACTAAAATATCAAATATTTGTTCATGAAATGCAAACTTATACAGCCATCATTTCTCATACCCACTGAAATAGACTTACATTCAAATTAATTGCACACACTATATATAATCCAATTTCTAGATACACATTATAAGGAAAAACATTAAATATCTATTAGCGCTAGACTTGCACAAACCTTGCTTGCTTTTAGTATTCCTGTTAAATGTTATCAAAAAATGATTTTGAGATTGTTATTATTGTGGAATGATTGATGAGTGAAATTAATTATTTTACAATAATTATTTGGATAGTCTTTTATATTTCGGGTTGGTAATGGTAGTTGTTACGGTTTCGCAGGACCTTGGATGGATGGTGGTATGAGACCTAATTTTCCTGCTCGATTTGAAGGAGGTCCACCAGAGTTTTACCGCGGCGGTCCACCATTTGACGATTCTCCGCATCTGCCATCGAGGCATAGACCACGTCGCTTCCGACCAGATTTCGACGGGGAGCCATCCGCGGATCAGAGCTTCGACAGACCGGAGAGACGCAGCCGATGGGGAAACAACTCGATCAGTGAAGACAACCCACCATCATTGAGTGAATCCGGAAAGGACGACTGCGGTGACGTGGAGGAAGAAGTGGAGGGACAGTTGCAAAATGAGGACAATGAAGTCGTCGGCATAGAAGTTGATGATGAAGGCGATGTCGGCGGAAACACGACACCCCTTCACGACGAGCCCAGTGAGCTGGGAGGAGGTGAAGGAGGAGGCGGCAGCAACGACGAAATCGTTGATGACAAACCTTCCGCTGAGGAAGCGGTAGTCAATGCAGAAGATCCCGAGGCCGCTTCCTGAGAGCACATCACCTTCATTATAAGTATCTTATTTTTACTATAATCGATTCGGCAGATTTTTAAAGTTCAAAAGTGTTTAATTATTATTATTTTTAATTTTCATTAATGTTCATTTTTCTTTATGATTATTTTTCGTTTTTACAATTTCCTTCATCGATTCGAAACTATAGTGTTGCAAATATGGACTGCGATTTTGAATGGATTATATAAAAACACGGCTGTGATTAGTTTAATGAACACAGGTGAAACTTACTAGAAGAGAAAAAAACGACAATTATTGAATTATGGTGAGAAGAGCTGAAATAAATTTGTTATTTGATAGCTGTTGGATTTTGGTTTCCTTGAAGAGGATTGATCATTATTTTTATTTTATTGTTGAGGGTTGAAAGGTAGGTTCCATCCTGTGTTCATTTTTCGTTTATTGTCTGTGGTGAAAGAGACAAAGAGAGAGAGAGAAGGAAACTCCCGTCGCTCGGGCTCAAACTGAGCAGCGAGTGCAAGGTACTGTCTTTTTATATTCTCTTCATTCAAAGTAGATTGGTTCGTTTCCAGCTGCTGATGCATCGGTTAGTAATTGGATGCTATTACTAAAAATCGGGAATGTTCATGAATGCTACGAGCTGGAAGCGAACCAAGGCTAATTCATATTTGCAAACATTTGTATAGTAAACTCAAGTATATTGGTATATATTTATATAATATATGTATAGAGAAAATGAAGTGGACGATTAAAAAATAGAGAGAGAACGGCGACTATATATATTATATATACGAATGGTTATGTTATTGAGAAAAAGAGAGGATTTTTATTTGTAATAATAATAATTATTGAAAAAAAAGAGTGGTTCGAACGACGACGAGAGAGTTAAGATTTTTCATGTATTTTTCGTATTTTGGAATTAGATGGTAATTTTTGTGTAATTTCCTCTATGTTCTGTTTTTCTTTATTTTATTTTTTCGATTTGTATACAATTTAGTTTAACTAAATAATTATATAAATAACAATAATAATAAAAAAAAATTAAAAGCTCAGGTTCAATAATCTCTTTATTCTGTTTATATATTTTTTTGGTATCAATTGCAAAGAAAATTTACTTATTTATCCTGAATGTCAAGTTAAATTAACTGAATGAATTTATCAATTGTAATATAATTTGCTCAATAATAGTTTTTTTTTCATTTATTGAGAAGCATATCAATCAATCAACAATTGTTACTTATTTTATATTTGTAATCTATGGCATAAATCTTCTTTTTTTTTTAATAATTGGTTTTATTTATTGTTTTACTTTTATATTTTGGTTTTTCAAACACATCAACTTCGTATCGAATCTTGTGATACATAAACCAATTGAATGCATTAGAAAATCTCGAATTGGAAATTATTTTTATTCAAGTTGAATTAAGTTGCGCCATCTACAGGGTTGCGATCAAGATATAATTATGCATGCTCCCAAACTTTTTGTAATTTGCATGAGAATTTAGTAAAAATGAAAATCAACGAACAATAAAGGCAATATGTATATAATAATATATTTTTCATATATATATATATATATCTATAACTTATTTACAAATTTATTAATGTTTATGGTTAAATGAACACTAAATTATAGGTCATATATTTCTTTGACAACTAGTTTATTCTCGTACAATTAAAAGAAAATTCTGAATATAAATAAAATGTTAATGTTAAAATTTCGGATTTCTAGAAGAAAACAAAGCTATTAAACTAGAAAAGGCCTTACAATCATAAAATGGAATTAGAATATACAGTGGAACCTCGCATAACGGGCAAAATTAATTTTCAGAAAAATGATCCGCATAACGAGCGACGATAAGAAGAGAAGTCCCGGATTACGCGCCTTCTACATCATTTTCAAAACTTGTGTACACATACAAGTAAAAATGCGGAAATTTTAGAACGGATTAAACTCGTTGAGCGAGGTTCCATTGTAGTGGTAAAATTTACTGAACATAAATAAGAGTATATTTCTACTAAAATATTACAGTTTTGAATACTTTTAATTCCATAAATGTAACTCCGACTTTATGTTGCAAATATTGAATTATTCTATCTAAATTTATATCGTTTCTCAAAACATCTAAATTTTCCTAACTATACGTGACCTCTTTTAGCACTTGTCTAGGAACGCAAACTAAAATCTTACTGTATATTGTAGTCTATACATTTCAAATATTTTATTAAATATACTTTTAAATTTCTAAAATTGGATGACTCATCTAACAAAAAATGTTATGGTTGACCCTTTCCAGTCCAGTGATTCCAAAAGGAATCATTAATTTTGAATTTCAATTTTGTCTTTCGATTATTAAAACTGTTGGAAGCAACTAATGCGAATTGAAGCTAGATGTATTTTTAACAGTAGGAAATGTTGAATAATGAAAAAAAAGCAAGTACTGTGTTTTTTATGATTAAAGAAGTGCTTTTAAAGATTTGAATAAATAAAAATTGGACTGGAATGGGTTAATACTAATTTTAATAAAATATTTGATGATTTAGTCTTGAGTTATTTAAGAAATATTTTAGGTCTACAACCTTTTTTTTTGAAACGAACATTCTTTGAACGGATTATGTTCGTTTACCGATCAAATATTGCACTGGAAAATGTTTATACACATCGAATTACTAGTAAAATAAAGCAGCTGTTGTTGATTAATGTTGGATACTATCCCCATGGTTACATAATAAACAAGGAAGGATTGTCAGAAACGTCTTGTAAATTGTGCAGAGGCTAATCATTTTAATAGTCAGTGAACAATAATAATTAATAATGTCGGAGCGTATTATGGTAGACACCTCGACGTTGGTGAAGTACGATAATCCTATACTGGTTATCAAGCATGATATGTCGAGGAAGGAAATTGCATCGATTCAGCCGTGCAAAGCGAAATCTACTGGTGCCGTGACAGATGCCAAACGGGAAACGGAAGAGATCCTGAATTCGATTCTTCCTCCGAAAGAATGGGAGGAGGAAGGTCAGACGTGGAGGCAGCACGTCTCCACGACGCCGGCCACGCGTCAAGATGTGGTCAATTTGCAAGAGCAGCTCGATATGAAATTGCAGCAAAGACAAGTAAGAAGCATTTAAGCTTGCGGCATTTTGATTGAAGTATTTTAGGCGAGAGAAACTGGGATTTGTCCGATCAGACGAGAGCTGTACACGCAGTGCTTCAACGAGGTCATCAGGCAGGTTACCATTAACTGCGCGGAGCGTGGTCTGCTGCTGCTCCGAGTTCGTGATGAGATGAGGATGACCATCGAGGCGTTCCAAGCGTTGTATTGCAGCAGCATCGCGTTCGGGATGCGTAAAGCTCTGCAATCAGAGCAAGGAAAGACGGATCTTCAGAAGGACGTGGATCAGTTGAAGGATGAACGCACAGATTTGGAGAGACAGTTGGCCGATCTGAGACAGCGTGCAGAGCAGGCTGATCGAAGAGCGGCGGAACTGAGACAGGCGGAAGAGAGAAAACACGCAGAGGAGATTTCATTTCTGAAGAAGACCAATCAGCAGCTGAAGGTGCGCAACATTAGAACACTTTATTTACGACTTAATTATGTTTTCCATAGGCTCAGCTAGAAGGTATCATCGCCCCCAAGAAATAAGGATTTCAATATCGAAATTCGAGAAAAAGGAGACTATTACAATGTGAAATTCAATTACTTAATTTATATTGAAATATTTGCATTTGTGTTTTAACCAAATAAAATCGGTGGGTTTTGAAACCAACATCTGGACTTGATGAATTTTTAACATAGTAATATGATTAAATCAGGGAAACAAAAAAATCTATGTATATAAATAATATCAAAACACATCTTTTAATTAATTTATTTATTTAAAGTAATAAACGTTTTATTATAAGGCAATAATCCCAATGTTCTGATTAAATTTAATTTCCTACTTTTAATCATTTCCGTAGACCAATCAATATTTGAATTATTATATTCTCTGAAAAATATATGAAAATGTCCTGAAAAATCGATCTCTACTAAAATGTCTTAATTTTAGACTTTCAATCTGAAAAGTAGTATCCAATTTATTATTTTGGTTATGCCATTTCTTTGTATATGCTTCAAGTAGATAAATGAAGATACGAAGATTGTCCTTAAAATTCATTTTTTTGCAGTAAAATATACTTTTCACTTACATAATCTGTCAATTATTTACTTATTCAACCTTGAAAGAAACAGTTGTGGTAAGGAAATAGAGGTTTTTGATGGGGAAAAAACTATAAAATATGAAGCTGAAATAGAAAACAACATCTTCTCATAAAAAAATTGGTCGTCAGGTTTAGATATATTTATGATCTCGTTCGGAATTTATTTTTATTTTAAAATTTAAAATGTCCGTCTTATATAAATAGCACAATAATAAACGTCTATTGTATAAAATAACAAACACATACCACCACATTGAAGTTAAGAGACAGTGAAAAAAAAAACTGATGATAATAATAGTTATTAATTAAATAATAGTAATAATGATTTCTCTTCTTATAATTGTTGATGTTCTTGTTGTTTTTTTTGTATATATGTATATAAACTAACATTGAAAGAATGAAAACAAACGTAAAGATATTTGAATACAAGATAAATACTTTGTACATTTAACGCAAAAAATAATTTAGTAACCTAACGCTTAAGAAAGTGAAAAATAAAATATATTATGTATGTATAATAAGTATAATCGAAACGAAATAATAGTAGTGTAAACCCAGATACCCTTGGAAATAAAGAATAGAGATTTTTTTGATGATTTCTATATACCAGACGGAATGATTCTCAGTGTTGCTGCTGCTGCTGTTGGTGGGCTTTGCCGCCCTTTTTTGAACGTTTTCGTCGCTTCTTATTTTTGTTGGGCACAGCCGTGTCCAAGTTACGCTCCTCCTCCACCGTAGGCGTGGCCGGCTCCGAAACTGTCTCCTCCCCGTCCACCTCTTCCTCACCGCATTTTGCGCTGTTTCCGTTCAGACCGATCGATAAATGCAAATCATCGTCCGGCTTCGTTAATTCCAAGGATATGATTTTTTCTTGTAACGTTTCCACCTATAAATCGTCGGTAACAAAACAAAGCCGTCTTAAATGTGTTCAATCTGAATCGTACATTACATTACAAATAATAAAAACAATCCAAGACAAAAAAAAAACGATAAAAACAAAAGCTTAAATCTAAAAGCTACCAGTGATTTTCAAATTTGAAAGTGGAAAAGCTTATGACTTCTTTATATTTTACTCAAGTGCTATTCAACACCTATGTGTAATTTCAGTGTACATTTACAAATCGACTTGATATTTTTGATTTAAGTTTATAAATATTTCTATGGTGTTCACAAAACATTTAAAAAATAAATAGGTATTTAAGCCTTAAATTTAGTAAAGTTTATCTTTTTATATCGTTCCTAATAAAATTGGTAAATGTATACATGTTCTTATACATCTTAGAACTAAATAATTGTAGTTTATTACTAAAAAAATCAAGTCGATCTATAAGATTCACAAATTGTATAATTTATTCTATATTATACATTTTGAAAATATGTAATTTAGAAAAGTGTTCAATGAAATTAAGTATGTACAAAAAATACAGAATTTAATGAATACAAGTGATACAATTGACAGAAACTAAAGCTTACACTATTTAAAAAATTGCAATTTATGATACGTTTCAATTGAAATAAAGTGATTTGGTTTTGTATACAAGAAAGTGATTCAAAAGTAAAATATATCGCATGATTTTCTTGAAATGAGAATCACTCAGATACATTTGCAAAATATATACAGAGTGATCAATATTTTCAAACATTGAAGTCACAAAGTATAGATCTAAATCTACTGTACTAAATAATCATAATACCTTTCCAAGCACATGCAGGGAAAGCGACATGCTACCAAAAAAAAAGTACAAAGTACACTAACAATACTAGCAAAGTTAAGGTTTGGTTTAGTTTACATTGATTAATAATCTATATATGAATATATAGAAGACATAGATATATATAGATATAGTGTAGTTGTTAGACTAACCAGAAATGGTGCGTGTGTATTCATGCTGATGAACCTTTTTTTGCTGTTGCTGTTATACCTCTCTTTCAATGAGTTTCTCGACATATTCGACGGTACGGACCCTCCTCTCACCGGTGACTTCGTCCACGTATTCCTCTGTTTTTCTGGTCACCTTTTCGCCGACGATCTTCTCGCTCTCACGGACAGTCGTACTGCCCGGCTTGCTACGAACGGCAAGCCGCGGAAAATCGGCGCTCGACGGCCTCAACTGGTGTTGGCACAGAAAGGAGAGAAGACACACATGCAAAATGCTGTTAGTTTTAGTAGTTTACTTCTTAATCTGCGACGGACAACGTCACTGTTGTTGTCGTCGTCGCTTCCTCGTCCCAATTAAATCAGATATTTCAATATCAACATCGATATATATATATTAACGTTAGGCATACGATTTTCTTTTGTAAATCGAATCGGATTAGTCGAATCAATCAATTAAGTAAACAACAACAAAATCAAACGTCTAAGAGATGCAACATGCGCTTAATTGGAATCGAAATTATAAGGGGAGTTTTGGGGATGAAGGGGATTGTTTGTTTCGCACTTACCTCTACGTTCTCTGCTGTTGGCTCGAGCTGCGTATCACCTCCCGTTCCGACTATATCGCTCATGGATTTTATCACCATCTGAGCCTGGATGGCATCCTGCTCGAGAGACTTTAGTCTTGCTTGTCTCCAAGCAGCTCGTTTCTCTGCACGAAGTGTCCTCTCCTCAGCTGGCGACAGATTGCAATCGTCATCGTCGTTCAACAAACCGTCCTCCCTCATCCTATCCTTCAGTCTTCTCTCCGCCTTCGCGGTTCGCACTATGCCTATTGCACCAATAGTACTGTGTGGCCTACAAAATAAATAACAATTATGATTCACAATAAATTGTCAGCAAACAAGAACTAAGTATAAGTAAACTTTAACAATAATTACCTAGCGGGTTGTGACTCTATGGACTCGTTATCGGAGATATCCAAAACTCCTAAAGAACCCACATCGCATGAAGACAAATTCGCAATTTTCTTTTCTTCTTCCGCCTTCATCCTTTCAACTTCATCAGCGCTCAAGTAACTGAATACCCTTTCTGGAAGACAAAGAAAAGTACATTAAACTATTTATAATAATTAAATAAACGAGGAAACAAAGACTGATTTTTTATGAAAAAAAAATGCAACTAATAATTGAACATTGGGATAAAATAATTCGTTAAGATCTTACCCGCTTTAGGAGATGGTTTCTGGCTTTCCTCCATGGCATTCTCGAAGAATTTCTTCTTGTCACTCACCGACATTTTGTTGTTCTTCGGTGACTGCGGCGGCTAAACACAAGAGAATACAGAAATCCGTGAAACATACCATAAACAATGCACATAATATAAAGATAGATAAATCAACTAAAAAATACTATCAGAGAGATATAATATAAGAGAAATTAAAAGAATTATACGTTACCTTCGAATAGAGCGAAAATCGCTTATAGTAAGTATCATTTTCCTTATCTTTAAAGTGTCCGTCGTGAATGTTAGCGGAATTAGTAATAGAAGTTGCGGATAGTGGTCTTTGTTGGTTGGGAATTGGTGGAGGAGGTTTGCTGTAGAACGTTGCATTGCTAACAATCTCCGGCTGCAACAACAGAGTGTCTGTTTCCGTCGATAAAGTCTGTTTGAGGAGCACCTTTTTGGGCGGCACCGGTGGCGGAATTTTGATTGGTGGAATTTCATCGTCGTTTGGGGGCGGAACCGATGGAAGCGGTGGCGGCACATCGGCTGCATCGCTAACAATGAACTCGAGCAGCGTTTCAGATAAAGGATTTTTCGTTGTCGCGGGTTTCTGCTTGTTTCTGAACACGACATCCGGGTGTTTGGTTTTCAGGTCGATTGGAGCTTGAACCAAAGTCGGATGTGTATGCAGGTTGACTGGTGGAGGCGGGGGCGACATGACGCGGTCATTAGCAACAATATCGGCTTTCCTGACTTCACGAACCGGATTTATGTTTAGCACGGATATGTACGTCTCTGGGGGTGGTTTTGGTAAATTCTCGAATTGCTCGGGCGGATCGATGGGTACAACGAAATCATCGATACTATCATAGATATTTTCAAGTGGAGGCGGCGGCGGAGGAAGCAACAGTAAAGAATCCTCCTCCACCCTCGTTTCTGGTATTATTTTCTTGATGACAAAAGTGACTTGGGTTGGTTTAGGAGACGGGATTGCATTATTATTACAGGTCGTAGTAGTAGTAGTAGAATCCACATGCTCGTTAGTCTTGGCACCTTTATCCTGTCGCAAGATTAAAATCCTTCCTTTAATTTACAACTACATAACAATTGTTCGATGGTAATGGCGATCCCAACCACCGACAGACACCTTGTGCAAAGCGGGTGCGTTTTTTCTTTTTTGATTAAGAATACAAAATTGTATTTCTTTTCTTAGTTGTTGGTGTAAGATTGAAGACATATAATAGAGAGTGCGATTCAGTGTAATTTTTACCAAAAATATATTTGCCATATATCACATAAATTCATTTTGATTCCCAACAATAATAATGATAATTAATATTAATGAAACACAACAACAAGGATAGAGGAAGATCGCAGCGATTTTCCTTCTGAGGTATCTCAAATCAACGAAGCACCATATACGAAATATTGTGTACACACTTAAGCTCTTTAAAAGTTACATAACTAAGATATATATGTGTATATATAATATATACGCCATCATACAAAACTTAACATTGAAATTAACAAGAAATTGAAACGAAAACATCGATTCGCACATAATTCTCCTAAATATTAGACAAACATTGGCAGTACATACTGATAAAATATTCAATATATAATATATATATAGATATAGATGATATGACAACAACGAAAATAATTAACTACATATAGAATTAATGTTAATTTCCATTTGGCAACTACGACGAAACAAAGATATTTCATATATATATAGATTTGTGTGTGTGTGTATATATTTATATAATAAATTTTCCGAAAAGTTTCTCTTCTTAGTTTATATAGCTTATCCACTATTACAAAAGTACCTCGCTCTGAAATAATTGTTATGGGGAAGTTCTCTCTTCATTCTGCAAGAATCGTACTGCGTTATTAAAAATGTGTGTATGTATTTTTTTGTGAATTTCTTCACTAAGATCTACCACAAGACAACAATCATGCTCGCGCGCGCTCCGCCAATAATAACACTATATATGTAAATAAATAAATGGCAAATCATATTTTGGGTAAGATCAAAGAAATAAGTAAAAAGTTTATTTACTTAAAAAAAAAATAAATAGCGTACAGGACTTTGTGCGAACAGAATGTGTGCGATAGTAAAAAATAAATAAATAAAGGAAGCGATTGATGGGAGGAACACAGACCTGCTCTATAATTAGAGAACAATGACAGACACCTATTTGCAAAAAAAAAATAACACAAAGAGAAAATAATACACACAAAACATGTAAAAAAATACAAATAATAACAACATTTAAATCCATTCATCTGCATTGAATTTAAAAGCATTGAAAATTACTTCTCATTGTCAATTACAACTAACCAAAACGTTGATGCACACACTAACATGTGAATGCAACAATAGAAAATGTAATTATTCAATTGGAATAATGCATTTTTATACAATATTTCTTGAAAAGTGCTTGAATTTTCTTCTGCTTATATATGAAATTACTTATATGAAAGAAAAAGAGTTATGAATTCTCTTTTTTCAACTGAATATATCAATAACGCGATACTCGCCAAGTAACAATTACTTGCAACAACACTGACAATTTTCTACTTCCAAACTATAAATTAATACTCTTAAATTAATTAAATATATTTAATTTAGAGTATTTAAAAAGTAATTTTATAATTTTTTCTATACTTTTGTAATATAATTCTACAATTCTATATAAAAATCATCTTTTATTACTATTAAATTTTGATAAGTTAATCATATTTCAATATAGATCAAAATTAATTGAATGCAGAAATTATTAAGAATATAAGTAAATTCAATGACGAATGAATGGATTGAAATAGCGGAGAGGCATCGACATTCTCGACAATGAAATAGCCACAGCTTTAGCTGCTAATGATGAAAACTTACCGTAGTTAGTTGTGGTGCTAAGGTGTGTTTACTCATCACAATTGTTGTAGTTTTAAGTTCGGAATTTGGACCACCTGGCGATTTGGGCGGAACGGCCGCGTCCGGTCCTTGGGCCAAAGTCTCTACAGCTCTCACCACATCCAGAACTTTATCGGCGGGTGTCGTCGGCTTTGCTTCAACCAGTGACATATCCTCGAAATCCTCCTGCACTCTCAACCGTTTCTCCGCTTCCTCTTTCTCGAACTGCACGAGCTCAGATTTCATACGTTGCTCCTGATACGCACAAAAAACAAAGTACATCAACACCTCGTATATATATCATATATCAAATGCACATACCTGCTGTGAATCTTCATCTGGCATATCCAGCGAGCTAACGCTTTGAGATCTGCTGCTCACGGATCCGCCTCTCACCAAACGACCTTCCGCTACGGCTCTGTCCACGTCGATCTTATCATACCCTTTGCAGACTACCATATGAATGGTATCGCCACACATTCTTAGAGTGTTCACCGCCTCCTGATGGGTGGCGCCGAGCAGAGACTTCCCGTTGACTTCGAGCAGCCTCATGCCTGTCTTCAACCTTCCATCTCTTCGCGCGGCTCCCACCGAATTGATCTTAGATATGAAGACGCCCTCGTCGGACCGATCGAGCGGATTACCGCGTTGTCCTTGCAATCCACCCTTGATGTGCATACCGAGCTTCTCGTTGTCCGCTTTCACGATAACCAACTCCTGCGGATTATCATCGAAATTATTAATTAACAGAACAACACATAAAATATCCCAATTAAAACTTTGTTACTCACGGTCGTGTCTACATGTTTAATCTCCAGTTGCTTGGAAACAAAAAGACAAATAATGTACAAAATGTACTTAAAAGACTTACTTTTTTTCTTTTAATCTTAATTTCAAGCAACCGTTTCCATGTAAATTATTACTAATAAGTGAATAATACCAATTTAAAAATATCTTTTTAGCAATAAGCAAAGTACAGTAGTATGTAAGATAGTCATTATAGTATTTAAATATGTTTGAACATATAAAATTTAGTTCATAATAAAAAAAATATTTTTAGTAAATGTATAGATGTTGTAATTAATTGATAAAGTTAGTAAAATATTAGGTAAATACATAAATTTACTATTAATGCATTTTCTGTTTACATACAAAGTTTCTAAGAAACTGAGGCGTATACTAATGAACTTGTTTTATAGTTTTAATGTAGTGCTAGGAAGCGACTACCTTCGGACGCAAAAATATGCAAATTAATTCATTATATTCTCTTTAGTTTCAGCTGAAATTTGCATGTCCATGAAATTAGTGGTTTTACGAAAACGACACAAAATGAATACCATAAAAAAGAGGATGGAAATGAACAATACCTGGTATCCTTCTGGTAGAGGATCGTGCCTGATATTCAATGTAATCTGATCTCCAGGTCGCAGCAGTTCCATCACTGCCTCCTGGTGCGTGGCCTGCGTGACATCGGTGCCGTTGACCTTCAGGATTCTATCGCCGACTCTCAGCTTACCGCATCTTGCAGCTGTTCCACCGAGCACCATCTGCAAACCGCACCTTATTAAGACCACAACATCATCATTAACAGTATACGATAACTCACGTGGGATATGAAAATGCCCGGTTCTTTGGTACCGAATGGAATACTGGAATGATCGGTGCCTCCAATAATACTGAATCCCAGCGATCCCTCGGCCTTGCTCAAGATGACATCCTGCACAGAAGGAAAGGACAAGTGGAAGAGAAATCGATCCGAAGAAAATGAACAAACGTAAACATTACCCACCAACGTTTTCCTTTAACAATCGCAATACAAAAAAGTATCATATCTAAATCTCATATCTTAGTCTCTTACAAAAAATTAAAAAGGTGCGAAACCCCAGCAATTTTACATCCTTTTCGCATCGAAGCATTTATTATTATTAATATTAATTAGCTTAGGACAAATCCGATGTGATACTTTCAATGAATGTGATGGAAAAGGAAACAACCAACTAAAAAAATATATCCAAATGAAAAGTAAATTTCTAATGAAACAAAAGATATTCCAGTTCGGTTCGGTGATTATTACTATATATGTAAATATAATAAATAAAAATATGTAATAAAATACTCTAAAAGTGTAAAAATTAAGGAGATTAAGCGGAAATCAAGGACAGTAGTATATAATAATTATTGTAAGGAGGAAAACCGAGATTGTCAGATCCTGTTACCTGCGTGTCTTCGCTGCACTGTGGATGAGGCCCCAAAACAAATCTAATACAAGTGTTATTGTTTTGAAAAGTTTAGAAACGAAAAATTATTAATAAAAACATACCAACCAAAAACCAAATCACTAGAAAGAATATAAAAAGTAATCGTTAGGTGTGTAGTAAGCCGTGCAAATAAACAAAACAAACAAACACAAATGTGGTGATGTCTTTTCAATTCATATATTTTGTTTCCTATTCCCGTTCCCGTTGGGTTATTCACAATGTAAACAAGGAACGATCATAATCATTAAAATCAATATCACAAATATGTTATCGCCCCATGATAATGCTGATAAATTGGGTTACTTTATACATAGAAGTCTCATATCGAGGCCACTCGATTCCTAATTAAAAAGAAAAATGTTGATGTTTACACCTTTGTACAGTTTATTAGACCATTAGTTTTTTAAAATTTTAATGATGAGTTTTAATGTTAATAATCAGTATTAAATATTAAAAGAACATGAAAACAAAATACAACAAAACAATATATGAAAAGCAAAAATCGATGAAAACTATTTTTTTTAAACAAATCATTTCAATTAATTAAAACAATTATAATTTCTAATCAAAACTAAACTATTTATCTTAACTCAATTAAAAAAAAACGATTAGAAAGCTTTTAATTAAAAACGAAAACAATTAAAATAAATACAAAGCTATGAGAAATGTATAAAGGCGTGTATTTTTTTATAAATCTTTTTCAAGGAAATGTTCTTTGGATTTAACGTTGATTTTTTAATTAGTTTGATGAAGCATAGCCTTGATGAATTAATATTGATGGGTAATGAAACATGCAAAAAAAAATATTAATGACTCAATTATTTTAGTAATGAATCATACAATGAATGTAGTATTAGTTACCATTGAAGTATCACGCGTCATTTGAAGATTCGCATATGTGGGTCACGCTTATTTCAAGTTCTATTACTTTACATGTTTCAACTAATTTTAAGATTGTCATCAACTAGTCCTAAAAAAGTCGTTTAAAACTGCTTAGGTAATTAAGCAAGTATGAAATAAATACTTAAGTAAATGAGAATGTTTGCTAATAACTATTTAATTAAAGTAAAATCTATTAAACCTACACAGATAATATCTAAGTAATCAATATATGAAAACGTATATGTAAAAAATAAATATGTTTTGTTTTTGTAAATTAATATTTTCATTTCAGTCGTTTCCATAAAGATTTCTTGAAAAAAAGTGATTTGAATAATGGAAATACTTGAAAATCGAAGTTTGCGACGATAAAATATACATTTTCATAGCAATTTAAAGGCGAAACAAAGGTAATGTATAAATATTGAGTAAAACATCGAGCGAATGCGATGGATTTGAGCGTGGGAAATGTGCTACTGTTGTAAAGTAAGAAAATTATAGTAAATTGGAGAACAGCAACAAACAAAAAAAAATGTAGTTCCAACCTTGATGTTGCATTATTCCACGCATCGAAAATTGGACATTGTTAATATTCCCTACGCTACATTAACGAATTCCAACGAAATATCACCTCAGCAAATTCCCTAATCGGTAAATTGCAAAAGTTTGGAACACAAATCAAACGGCAATGGTCGTATATAACGCCC
The DNA here is from genome assembly GCF_001412225.1 of Nicrophorus vespilloides. Classification (NCBI taxonomy): domain Eukaryota; kingdom Metazoa; phylum Arthropoda; class Insecta; order Coleoptera; family Silphidae; genus Nicrophorus; species Nicrophorus vespilloides. The sequence goes on from NW_017098171.1 coordinate 27,547, forward strand.
ATTTACGATCTTCATTTGTTTCTTTTCCCTTTTATAGAAGACGCCCACAGTTGTTTTTGTCTTCATCTTCATCTAAACGCCCACTGACATCCTCAAAATAGTTATTTTTTAATTAAAAATTTATAATATTTGGATTCAATCAACAAAATTAAAATATTTTTTTCTAACTAACTTAATCCAAGATATCGTTATCAATCATAATCAGTACAGTAAATAAATAAAATATTAAAATGTTAAACGTAATTTTCTTAAAAATACAAATTTTATTTATTTTTTTTACTTTCTTCCAGTTCGAATTCAATCGATAATTTTATTTTTTTTTATCAATCATAATCTGCTCACTCAATAAATAATTAATAATTCGATGTACTATTCTTTGAACCTATCCTAATTCTATTATTATTACTACATTATATATTATTCATCTACGCAATAATAAAATTAAGTAATAGCAAATTCTAATGTATTTTGATTCAAACATTATTTTATAATCCATGTTATCCTTATCGATAGCAATCTGGTAAGTAAATAAACAACTATTGGAATGTTAAACGTAATTACGTTAAGTACACAAATCTTTTAAACCAATCTAATCATATGTACTCTTCTCTTTAAATCCAAATTTGATATTTAGAATCATGTTTAAAAAAGTTAATAATATTTAGATTTTGATTAATTAACTAACTATTTCAACGTAAAAATTAATTTTGTTTGATATAATAATCGTTTGTACTATATATCTAAATCTATGAATACTGTTTTGAGATTTTTTTTGTTGTTACAAGTAATTATTAGATCTATATTGTATGGAATATGGTATAATGCATATTATTTCGAGTTGAGTTAAATGGTCTGATATTGATTTGTAATTTTCACCTATCTGTTTAGCACCTGAACGCAAATCCCCGCAAGTGCTTACTAACTACTCCATCTAAAATTAGTCAAATAATAAAACTACTCGGTGGGTTAATGCAAATAAAAATACTGTAAAGAGGTTGTGAGTGTCTGTAACCTAAGGTTAAGCATGCATTTAAAGTGGGTGAGTGAGTGTGTGTGTTTGGGTGGAAATATAAATTGATTGGGGCTCTACCATCCATCCCGTCCTTCATACCTCGATAATCAGGGGCGTGACCAGCTTATTATCGGTGATCCGCGTTACCACCGTTTCCGTAAATGTGCTCTTGGTTATGGTCTCTGTAACACGTCCGGGTCCGGTGGGGGCGGGCGGGAACTCAATCGCCTGCTCCGGCTTCCTTATCGTCACAGTGACGTTCTGTATGTGCGCATCGGTAGGGGACGGGACTTGGGGACAGGACTCACCGGGGGAATGGTTTTGGGCATTCGTGTGTTTCAGGAAGTGGGCGGGGATCATTGCCTGGAAATCCTCGTTCGTGATGGGCTTCGGTAGTACCTGAGCATCGTCTCCCTCCAGCGATGACGTCGGCGTCACCGGTTTGTGACTGTTGTTGTTGTTGTTGATCGGAGCGGCGGTGGTGGCGGCGACGGCGATAGGTTCTTGCTTCTCGAGCTTGTTCGGCGATTGGGCTAGGGGTATGGGCGAAGGTGCTTTAGGGGCGGACTCGCTTTGCGAGGTCAGAGCTTTTCTGGGAGCCGGTTGCGGACGCTCCGCTGCTTTCGGCACTTGGTCCACGCCGTTCGTTTTCGAGTGTTCCATTTCCGGCGTCTCCACCTGAACAAACAAAAAAATGATAATTAATATCACTAGAACATGATTAAACTGTTGATTTTCATTACCTTCTTCTCCGGTTCCAAGGATCTCCTGTACCCGGTATACCGATTGGCCATGTAGCTGTTCGGCGAATATAGACCGGAATATGGTTTGGGGAGGCCGTACATCCTGGGGGATTGCTGAGGGCCGGGGGATGGAACGGGGCTACCGCCGTCCTTAGAGATCGGCACGTCACGCTCCACTACGAGTCGCACAAAGCGCTCCAGACCCGTGAGCATACCGACCGCTTGATCATGGGTGGCCCCGCTCAGGTCCACCCCGTTAATAGAGGTCACCTTATCCCCGACCGACAGTTTACCATTGCTGTGAGCCACTCCGCCTTCTGTGATCCTGGATATGTATATGGCATCTGAAGACCCTTTGTACGCGGGCGAGCCCTTTCCACCAGCTATGCTAAAGCCGAAGCCTCTCGAGTCTCTGATCAGCGTGGTGTGGATGGGCACCTTCTGCATAGCCACATCATCTTCGATGGGCGGCAGCGGCGATGGTATCGGATGCTTATGCGGCTCAGGTACCACCAGCACTTCGCCACGCAGCTCGTTATCGCGCACGATGCGCGTCACCTCGCGACATACCTCCAAGATCAGAATCGACCCGGAGGCCTTCAAGATTTCAACGGCATCGTAGTGGCTCACCTCCTGCACGTTCTCCCCATTCACGGTCAACACCTTATCTCCAACCCTCAGACCGGCCAGATCAGCCGGCCCACCGTCCGTCACCCTCGATATAAAGATACCCTCATCGTCGCCCTTGAAGGGTGTCGAACCTCTTCCACCTGCTATAGACAACCCTAATCCGGCCCGAGACCTCTCGATATGTATCTCGTATTTCTCCTCTCTCAATTCGACGGTGGCATCCGATTCACCAACTGCAAAAGAAATTCATATTAAATGAATATAAAAAGCATACTCATATTTTATTACATACTAAATGATAAGAATAGATAGATATATCCATTTTATCACTAATATTTTTCATTTATAGCATACTTTATTCTGAATTAGTGTACTTGCTCATTATTAGTAAAGAATATCAAAGCATAATTTATTACTGATAATCAATCGATACAAGCATAAATATGACTAAAGAATAAAACAAAAAAAAACGTTTATGCGAACAGACAGATAATGTTTAATGTATATCACTATTTACAAATTTATGAATCAAAAGTTTTAAGGAAAAAGTCACACTACTCTCCAATGATAGTGTCCAAATTGTAATTAAATCTTCGACGTATCTTCTAAATAAAATTCTCCTAAAACTTAAGAAAATATTATTTCAAATAATTCCAGTAACATTTTAACACAACATTTACTAAAATTAAAGTAAATAGAAGTTTGCGTTTACATAGAGAAGTTGTTTCACATAATAACGGTACATTCCGTTCATTTTCAATCGTGATCCAATTTATAAGTAAACATAAATGTTAAATCATTATTGGTTAGCATTCAAAAAAAATCGTACATAATGTTATTTTATACTTCTTTATTTGTATTAAGTGAAAGCTAATCTAGAGTCGAGTCGAAACAAAACAAAAAGAGAAGACTTAACAGTTTAAAGATGTAAGCATGGCTATTGCATAAACGTTGTATTGGTACCATATGAATAATAAATTGCTTATTAGTGAAAGTGTTTTTGATGAGGACACGAAATAAAAGATTTCATGACATTTTAATTATCAATATCGAAACACAATAGTATTATTCGAATGCACTTGTGCATTTAAATGCCATGAATACAATACATTTATTTGTTAACTTTTTGCATCATCAATGACAAATAATTTCGTAAAAAAAAAACAAATAGATCAAATACCAAGAAAAAAATATTAAAGTTCGAATAAATAGAAGATAATTTAAAATCTATTTTTCAAATACGATACGAGCACTGAAAGGCTTCGAAGTGCAATGCACTTAGACTATTTACATGATCTCGAAATAATTAATGCGTTCATTAAAAAAAACCCTGTTTGTAGTTAAATACTACTCATTTTTAATTAAAAAAAATGACAATTTTTTTTTTAACTACAAATCATTATTAGAAGATTATTTCAGTAAGTAGTTAAAATTGAATAATGAATTTAAATACTTCAAGAGTTCTGAACCTAATTCCCAATAGTTGACTTCTTAACTGGTTTAAACTGAATTTATTCTTGAAGTTACATTATTGGATGCTTAATTCTTGCTATATGGTTTCGATATTCCATGCGCTCGCTCTTCCGCACAGTAAATTTAAATCCAATTATGTTTCCATTATAATAATTTGCTTTTAGTTGAAAGTTCTTGGGTCTATCTAAATATGTTAATTAAATGCATGCGCTTGCTTTTAAAACTAATTAAAAGACTTTAATCTAATTAAAAAAAAGTGAATATTGCATTATTAATTAAAGCTGATTTGGTGCTATTTATTCATCGTTGTGACAAATCTATTGAATTTGATAATATTGCAGCACAATCAGCAAATATTTGTATGACATTGGAATATCTGCCGTATGGATGTGAAATACAATACGTTGCCATGTGAACGCCTGATTCAATTGAACACAGATTAGTTTGTTCCTCTTGGAATTGTTCTCTGTCTGCTTGATGTTGCATAAGATCCGAATTAAAGTCAAATTATTTCGTGTGTTTTAAAATGCTTTTAAACGGATTTAGTTAATATTTCTACTTTAGCAAAATATTAATATTATGCGTGGTTTGTAGGTGACTCAAGCCACCTTGACAATAGGATCCAAAACAAAATGAGCACCGATTCGAGACGAAGAATGTATGTATTACACAAATAGTTGAATTGAATCTCCAGTTTAATTGCGTTACTGACCTGTGTATCTTAGGATTTGCGTTCGCTTTCGGCGTGCTGAAAGTGGGGATGGTGCAGGATTGCGGGAGGAAAATTTGACCACGGAAGCTTTGGACCTGGGAAGGGTACCTGCGCGGATGTTCACCACAGAACCGCCACGCGATTTAATCCGAATCTTTGGTAAAGTGCTCATGGTTGCGCGGCGTTAGCATTTAGCAATTAACCGAACTAATTGCAGGTGAGAAACAACAAAAATTGATCACTGGGTCGCGACGATAAGATAAGAACATTTTTGGTGCGGACGCAGATTCCGCGCGCGACGTTCTGCTCCCACGGCCTGACTATCAAGTACTAATTCAGAACAAACTAAGCTTAATCTCCTACCACCTAGTACTCGCGCACACGGCGCGTACTTACTTAGAGTACGCCCACGCTCGTAAGAAAGGTACTTGCACTCACCTTGGCTGCGATCTCCGAGCGATTCCGTCGGCGTAGTCGTCGTGGTGCTCATCCTGTCGCTGTCCTCCTCCTTGCGTTTCATGGCCTGAGGAAACAGTCGAATTACTCAATATGCAGACAATTAGTAGACAACATAAACAACAGCAAACAACAAATAGAAAGAAAGAAACTCGCACAGCAAACAAAATAATTGTTACTATCAACTACCGATTAAAGGAGATCGCTAAAGAAAAAGCTCGGAACCGCTCATCTAAGCAACCCCACATCACTACTCGCATTATCCTCCTACTCGTAAATAATGAAACAAACGAAGCTCTCGAATTATAATGTAAAATAATATAATACAAAATTGCATACAAACAAAAACAACTGTTGCCTTTCCGCTTACAAACATAAATAGATGTTTGTTGAAACTCTCTGCGAATTTATAATAGATAAAAAGTTATCTTATGTTCCCAAAATACATGGTAACAGGTTGTATTCTTGTGTGAATTGAAATAAACAAAAAATGTATGGGCGTACATGGAAATCGTAGAGGAGCTAATTTTCGCTCCTATATAGTAAACAGTTTCTAAAGTCGGCGATGACATCACCTTTACAAAAGTCAATCGAGACGTGTTTTACGCAATTTATAAATAGAATGAAACACGATACACTTTCTTGCAAGGAAAATACATTGTTGCGGGAAAAGTTTATAAAAAAAATATATATAAATGGAAGGTAATTTTCCGAGAGGTTTCAGCTTCTTCTTTCTTTTTCAAACCCTACGCCAGCGAACTTTAAATGGGAGGGAAATGAAGATCAATGTAAAATTGCCTTCGTAAAAGTTTTCTCTTGAAGGACGGAAAATAATAAAGTTTTGTTTCGCAACGTGCGGTGAAAGGACGAACATTTTAAATTTTAAATATTCCACATTTTATAGACCATTTTTTTTTGTTATTGCGTTACAGCATTACTTCTTTAAGTATGGTGAAAAAATATTATGAATTACATCATAGAAATAGTAGTAGTATTAGCATCATTTGTAGGATCATTCATAAAATTATCACAATACATATTACTTAAGTTTTGAAGTAAATCATTGATGAAATCAATAATATTATTATTTTATATTATTTTAAGATCAAATGTGTAAGAAATAATTTATTTCTTTAAATTAAAGTGTATAGGTTTATGCAAATTTCTAAATTTATATATAGCTTCAAACATTGCCCTGCGCAATTATCGACAGTGTTAACGTTCAAGGCTGAAAAATAGACAGCAGAAAAAGACTTGTAGTATTTCCAATTATTTAAATTTCTAGAAAGCAAAGTAACGTCAATGCAAGAAACACGCATTTATAGGTGTTATATTCGATAAGTCTTGGGACTAATACATTTTTTGTCATTTCGAATCTTCTATTATTATAAATCTATTTATATTTTCGTGAATATAAAATTATCGATAGATAAATTATTTTCATTCATGATTAAAGTCAATTAATAACCAATCAATTGTAATTGGAGCGAGCTTAATGCATGTATCGTCGTTGATAGAGACTGCGGAAATCCGTGGATACGTCGAGGATTGAAACATTAAAAAAAAATAAGATCAAACAAATATGGGACCGGGGCTTCGCATTATCTAAGATCTGAGCTTCCCGAATGATTTGTGTGTAGCGGAATAACGCAAATCCCGCAGAGTCACGTGCTTTAATACCATTACGTCGGACTAGATACGAATCGAAATCATATTTCTCGTACTCCTCAAAACGACGGAAGAATAAACAAACAAAAAAAAAAGGAACGCTAGAACTGGGACCTCTCTCTACTCTAGCCGCAGCTATTATTGTAATTTGCGTCGTCGAGGAGAGAAAACGCCTTCCTCTCTTCGGAACGGTAAAATATGCATTTTGCCTCTCTGCGAACGGAGAAAGGCCGTTCGCGCTGCTGCAGCAGGCAGTTTGTAGGGCGCGAACGAGCAGAGAAATAAAGCAAACAACGAACGTGGATAGTTTCGAAATACTCGTGAATAATACGGCAAATAGCGCGCGATAAGCGATTAGGCCGACGATGATAAGATCACGTCGGACGGAATAATGCAGCAGGAGTTGATGGTAAGAGAGGAGTAGAAGGAGGAGGTGGATAAATGGGACAGTTGGAAATCGGTTAGGTGGTGGAGGTGCCCATTATCCGAAACCGGAACGCTAATTAATCGGCTATTGCAGAGAGCGCGCAGAGAAAGGGAGCGGAAAAGGCAACAGCGAAGACGAAACAAAGGGCGCTCGAATCGATACATCCGAGCGCCGCAGATGTAATTAACGTGAAAAAAATATACAAGAACAAAATTAATATAAATAAGAAAACAAACAAACAAAGAAAAAGTAACAATTATGTATATGTATGCAAAAGCATTGAACTCAGTTTGCGAAATTGGATAATACAAGAAATGCGCAAAACTTATTTCGAATTGAGCTTGAATTACATTCTTATCAATATGTAAGAAAATATAGAGATTATGATTTAAGCTAGGTAAAGATTAGTTGGTTTAGGTTGGATTGGCAACTTTAAGAGAATGCAATAATTATAGGTGTAGTGAGTTTATGGTGAAACACCGTTAAAACAATTTCTGGTGTTACGCCAATAAAACTAATGGATAGAAGACAAGTACAGGCCTCCAGGAATTGATACATAAGACTGTAGCACAGATTTCAAGTGAAATATCAAAGACCAAGATGCGGAAATTTGTACCTGGAGAACATCTATAAACATCCAATAAAATTAAAAAAAAAACGTAACATAAATTTGGTTCTATTAAGTGATAGATTGATTATAGAATCTTCAGGTACAGTGGATGGATGTCTTTAGAATACGGAATATTGATCATTAGAGATAAAAATCATCATTGTACTTATTAATGTGGTTGACACCAGCAATTGAATATATTGATTCAGAAAAGAAGTAGAGAGGACTTGTTACAAATTCTTCAGGTGCTTTGGATGAGGGATGAGGCATACTGTGAATTAACAGGATTGATTATTTGAAAATGCTCAACGGCTATTGAAAAGTTTTGATTCTCATAACTAGTTGTACATAATATAAAATGCGCAACAGTTGAGTATTGAACTTAGGACAATTTATTAGTTTTGAGCATTCATTTCAGGTATTACACGAATTCACATGTAGAGTATTTACACACATATACATATATATACTTATAAATACGGAGTTGTGTTTTGTTCTTCTAGACCTGTGCAATGATCGAAGCCACCTTGTCTTTATCAATCGTGGCCGCGTTGATGCGCTTGTTCTTCAGATGATGCGGGGTGTCGCGACGGTGAAGGCGCACGGGTCGCGACGCCACATCCGATTCTTCGATCTCCGAAAGGCCGGTCGCAAATCCGACCCGTTTCCTCGCCAAATCCTAAGTACACACACACATCTCTCTCATCTATCTTCCATGCATCTCGTATACACATAAATATACGGCTGAGGTCGCATACACGACCTAAGACGTGTTCATGATTGGATATTGTTTATGATGGATTAGTACTCGATTAACACCGATATACAATGAAGTCGATGTTAAGTTCAAGTGAACCGAATGTGGATTAAGCCGGTTACTCAGTACGAGATACTACTTTTGAAGTAATTTGTGATTATGATTAATACAAGTATCGCTTAGTGAGTAGCCGGCTTTTGATTTATCGTAAAAAAACATTTAAAAAAAAATTGACTTACATCATCAGTGTCATCTTCGAGGCTCGGTTCGCTGCTCTCCTCGTTGCCGTTGTCGATGGTTGTGGACAGCGGGGGCGGCGGGACCGGAGCCGGGACGGTAGCAACGGCTGCGGCGACGACCTCCGGCGGCTGCTGGTCGATGATTGGAACGGTTTCCGTGGTGGCCTGCAGCTCGCCGCTCTCCTCCAGCGAATTCTGACCCTTGGAAAAGAGCTTGTGAGCTTTCGCCTTGAGCTCACGCGGATGCGGCGTGTTCTGCCGGACGAACGGTGTCTGCTTGTTCGAAAGTGACCGAAAACAAAAAGAAAGAGAGAGACGAGCGGAAAATCTCGAATTAGTTCACAATGGTCGACCACTTGACCTCTGGCCCGAAGAACCCCTGGTTCTCCGGCTCCGTACACGCACCCACCACCAACTACAATCTATCCCGTCCTTCTCCACCTCTACCCTTCCTACATGCACTCCACGTCTAATTAACTAATTAATTGCAATTGCACGCCACTCTCAGAGGCACGTATAGTGTATCACTTAGCAAACCACAAACATAAATTTCACTTTTTTTTCTTCTCATTTACAAACGTGCATTAATAACGGAACAGATAGATCTCTGTGCAGTTGTCCCAATAAATAATATTTCTTCAATTTTCCTAGTTCTATACAAAACACATGTTGCCTAACAGTTGCAAGCTGTGAATCATCAAATAACTATTCAAATATTATCCACGGCAACCAATTAATTTTCGTTATAAATTGTAATAAACATTATTAATAACAATAACGCATATTGTCCCACAAAATTAACGTATTTACATAAATTAATATGAACAATAACATATCAAATTATTTATTTGGTCCTAATAAATTTTAGTTTCATTTTTTTTTTCATACAAAAAATATTTGTTTAGACATTTTAGTTATTATATTTCCTTTAATTAAATTAAATTGTTGAAAAAGTCTGTTAATAAAATAAAACGTTCAAATTAATCATGCGTGCGATTTCACCAAAACGATGAAGTTGTAATAATAATCATTTTACGATTTAAAAATTAACCACGATTTCCGTTCCAAATTCACAAACAAATCGTGCTGTGTACGTAAATTAATAACATCCCATTTGCATTTCCGTACATTTTAATTGGTTCGTTACGTTTGTATGCAAATCAAATCAATATACAAACATAATTTATAACGGATATGTAACAAAAAGAAGGCAAATCCTAATTTGAACATTATAAATTTGTCGAAATATACAAAAAAAAACTGCAGTTAAAATCAACGGGAAAACACTTGGAATAAACATTTTAAAGAAAAAAATGTTAGATAATCGAATGCAATTGGAACGACACCTAGAAGAGACTGATGATGATGGTGTGTATCTCCAATTATGCAGGATATCAGCGTATTCAGTTCAAGCTGTTTCATTTCTCGTAAATAAAGCAACATTTTCCGAACTGCCGTGATTCGCCCGTAATGACTATAATTTCAACCCATTTTAAAAGATCTCGAAGGAATGCCGATAACAGCGTTACAGTTATGCGCACTTTCCTGTTCCTCTCCTCCTCTTTGCGTTTGTTTTTCCACTGTACCTTTCTATACTGCCTGGTCGTGGAACAGTTAAAACAAAGGACGCCCCATTTATATTCCGCGTTTCGTCAAAATAGTTCATTTATCCTTCTTTTTTTTTTGCTTGCCATCAATTTATCAACGTGCATTTCATTTGCATACGTCCATTTCCTGACCTCGGCCTATTCATCCACCATTAAGACATAAATTACTCCGCTGGTAAATACAAATACTAATAACTTGCGCCCATTGACATTTCAAACCCGCAATATGAAGAATCGGTCCATTCATTGTCCATTCCATAAACCCATTTATATAAATGTCATTCAAAAATAATTTACACAAATATGGGATTATCGTTGTAAATAACTAAAGAATACATGAAATGTCTTTGATGAAAACCTGCCCAAATTTATTATATAATCTACAAAAAAGTATTCTTTGTATAAAGAAGAGAAGTTCTTACTTTATGTAAGAAGGAAATGAACAAATTAGTTTTTGTTTCAAATAATTATAAAAAGAATTAAATATATACAATTAAACGGTGATTAGTTTGCATAATAAACCCTACTGATTCTAATATGTTTAGTATACTTACCATTAAGACGAAAGACAAACTAAGAATAATAATAAAATGGAAATGTAAACTAAAAAAAAGCATTTTTAAAGGATAATGGATCAAATATACAATAAAGGAGGAAATTTATACAGATGTGTATATATATGTACAAACAAATTACAAAACCCACAAAAGTAAATTAAAAGATACAAACATGCTATGGAAAATAATTTATTACTTACAATAAATAAAATGATACAAAAAAACGTGAAAGAAAAATAACATAAATTAAAATTGAAGAGTTGAATAATCTACACTACACAACTTCTAGTTTTATCCAATCCCCTACAGAACAACCACTAATTACAAAATAAATAATAAATATTAATTGGCAAGAGAAGAGATTAGAAGAAAAAGTGTTTTGTGAAAATTAAAAAGAAGATCATGCAATTTTGTTTGTTTTTTTTTCGTTCTTTATCAAGCAATTATACGAAGCATTGGAATGAAAGATAATTTTAGTTTACATTTCCAATCGATTATCCTATATGCTCTAACCTGAGATTTCATTAGAAACTAAACACTAGTGAGATCTTAATTAAACCTTGTGTGTTCGTGTTAATAATAAATATTTATATAAAAAAAAAAACTTGTGTAAGTACGTCTTTTGTGCAACGATTGTGCATGGTCAGTGTGAATGTGTTAATCGTTATTGTTTATGGGAGCCAGCATGTAGTAGCTCTCGCTTCGGTATAGTCGCCGATTGAAACATTGTGTAAACCAACCCCACCATAAAGGACATTTTGGAAGAAAGGTGCTCACCTCGCGACAATCCTGGTCCTGCGAATCGACGAACTTGACGGAATGAGTGCGGCTCGCCTCCTTCTCCTCCCAGTCATCGTCAGTCTCTGGATTATCTGAACGCATCACACTCCCATTAGATAGGATAGGGGTTACATCACACCGATACAAGCGCCCATCAGAAGCTGACAAATACAACGACGTGCAAAAAGAAAAGAACATTCCACGTATGATACAGATGATGATGATGTATGCGATAGGCGTACTCCGATAATAATCAGAAAAAAACAGTTTTCTAATGCTGAATTTTCCAAACGTTTTTCTATAATTAAATCAAAATATAAAAAACACAAGTGCTTAAGAGAAGTTTGAACTTGAATAGTTATAGATTTACATTATTGACTCTCTAGAATTTAATTAGCGTACTTTTAAGAAGTCTTGAGACCTAAAAATATGTTTTTTTTTGTATTGATTGATAAATTTTAATTAAATGAAAACATTTCATCATTGATAATTTGTTCCACGCAATACTAGCTCAAATTGCTGATTATTGTTTTTCGGTTTTCGGCCTGAATTCGCATATTGTGATTAAGATATATACATTGGATGAGTGATTGACACATATGGAAGTCGGTGATGGAGAAAATAGAGTAATAGAGTAGCAAGCAGAGTAAGGAGAAGAAGGTGCGTGAGGCTGTTGCTGGTGGTCACTTACCTATCGTCGGCTGATACTCTTGCTGCGGCAAAAGGAAGCAAGTTAATACTGTGGTACCGGTGGCAGGATCGGTGTCCGTCTGGAAGGTGAGCAAGGACTGCGCTTGATTCTCGCTCAGCCAGACGGCTTTTAGGGCAAGCTGCAGGAGCGTAACCGGCAGATAGGGAAGCCGATTGCCGGATACGTCGAGGACGTGCAATCTTTTGCAGTTGCCGATAGTATCGGGCAAGAGCGTGAGCCTATTGTCCCGGAGGCTGAGCACGCCGAGCTCGATAAGGTTCCCGATTTCTTCGGGGATCGTCGACAGCGTGTTCCTGTCTATATTTAAATTCGTCAATTTCACTAATTTACCTATCTGCCTAGGTACCTCGTTCAGGAAGTTCTCAGTCAGTATCAGTTCCTGCAGATTCGTACAAAAGCCTATGTTAGAGTTTAAAATAGTTAATCTGTTTTGGTCCACTTTCAGAATGGCGAGTTTGCTCAGCCTGCCGATGCCGTCGGGCAGCATTTCCAGCACGTTTTGCGACAGGTGCAGGTCGGTCAGACTCTCCAGGCCGGACATCTCCTCAGGAAGCGATTCCAACCTGTTCTCTGATAAATCCAGGCATGTTAGGTTCTTCAGTCGACCAATTTCTGACGGCAATCGCTGCAGATTGTTATGGTCCAACCAGAGCTCTTGCAACGCAGGCAGCTCTCCGATTAGCGCTGGCTGCAAACATCACCAAAACAAAAAAGAAAGTGGATTAGTTATGATTAGATTAATGCGTTTCGCGTTAAGGGATGATTGTCCTACCAGTTCTTCGATTTCATTATCACCTAGATCGAGGCGCTCTAGTTTCCTGAGTGATGCCATAGAGCCGGGCAACTCCTTGAGCAAGTTTTCTCTCAGCTCCAGCGATGTAAGGGCTGCGAGCATGCCGAAGTCCGTCGGAAGGGACGTCAGCGACATGTCGTTCAGCCCCAGGACGGATAGGGAACGCAATTGACTGAAGGTGGGCGGCAACCTGGGTATAGGGTTCGAACTGAAATCGGCCACCTGCAGGGAGCGCAGCGCGCCAATACTCTCTGGTATATCAGGAATATCTGCGAAACAAAAAAAGAAGATATTCACATTACAAATTTTACATTCATAACTCGAGGCACGTCAACGCACGAACTCCTTCCTCTCCACAGCTCGGAGCTCATTTTAGCCGTCTATTTTATTTAGCATCACATCTGTGTATTATTATACACGCACACACTGATCGCTAGTTTATTTACATTAAAAATTCCTTCACAAGGCCTTAGGTACATACAAATCATCGAAAATAGTACTTCAAACCCAAACCGACCGTAAATAATTCATTACCCTACCTACTTGATGTAAATTTAGTTTATTAACTTCCATAGGGTTGGAATACTTTTCCAAAAAATACACAATTTAAATACAATGACGACAACTCATTTCAACAAAATTACAGTGAAATTACTAAGCAAATTGAACAATTTAAACAAAAAGATATTTTATTCTTAGTATCAAATTATAAACGAAAATTCGATATAAACTAAATTTGGCAGAAAGGACAACCAATAAATTTCGTAATTAAATAAATAAAAAATAAACCAAACTTTAATTTCAATTGGATTTCAATTAACAAAATCCACCTCTACACACAACAAAAGATTTTTATTCCAATAACATACTTCCAAAACAATAGCAACAATACAATTATTCATTGTATACAATTTGAAAGTAAAAAAATGATCAATGCCAATCTCTATTCAAAAGAAATGAAAATTTAACGATCACATTCAAATCTAAATATGATTCATTAAAACATATTTTTTATGTAGCGAATATAGTTAAAATTTCTAAGAACAAATAAAAAATTCATGAATAATTACATTCCCAACGTTAGTTACGTAAAATAGTAGCATGAAAATACAATAGACTATATTATTTAGTTGAAGTGTTAAGTTTACACCAGATATTCAAACAGGTTCAAACTTCAAATTTTATGTAATTTTTACACCTCGTATGTAACAAATACAATCATTGATGTGATATATGATAGCTGACGTAATTATAAACTTTCTTATGACAAAAGTTAATAATATCGATTTTGATATAGGAAGAAATATGTATAATGAACTATTAGATATACTTGGACAACGGAGGGGTAAACGTATTTTGACTACATCTACATAATCCAGAAACTTGTACAGTTGGAGAAGATATTTTTCTAGTTGTTCAAAATCAGCCATGATTTCATTTCCTAAATGTTTAATGAAATGAATTTTTTTAAATTTCTCGAGTCCCGATAATTCCCGGGAAAACCTTAAACAGTTGTCTCGTGTCCCGGGAATCAAAAAAATAACGAAACTAAGCAACCCTAGTTGTGTGACCTATTAGTGGTTCGCGATGAATTTTGAATGGGTCACGAAATGACAACTGTCGTTGGATTGTACGACAAAAAAGTTGAGAAACACTGATAAAAAAAAAACGTTCATTTACATTACATTAAATTGAGTTCCACATGTTATCTTCTATATGCACAAAGCTACGAAAATGGTAACAATATTCTAACACAAATCTTAAGATGTAAAATAAAATATTTGTTTTCTTATAAAGTTCCGTTGAAAGTCAAACAAAATTCTATATACTACGTGCAAATCAACAAAACTGGAGTAATTAAAATAGCGTGTTTGACATGTCGTACATAATAAATTCAGTAAACGAGTAAACTCGACTGACTCACAACAAGTTCTCTAAAGTTGCATCAAGATTCTTACATACCATACAATTAAAGTGATATTATTCGTAAGTGCGACAACAATATCATAATAACAAAATATTTTGTTTTAATAATTAAGTTAATGAGGAATCAATTTACATCAATTATTGAAATTGTATAAGCATATATCTTTTCTATATCGCAATAATACCTAGACTAACCTCGAATTGTACTTACGTCATCTCTATATTTTAAATAACAAATGAGCAAAATTCGAGTCGTATGTACTTTTAAATCACGACTTAAGTCATGTGCTATAAAATTTCAACAAAGTTAAACATTTTCAATTCAACCTTTCAAATAATATTTGTCCTTATTACATGCGTTAGGATTTCCAGACAAACAAGAACAAGTGATCTATGCAAAATAAGATTTGATTTTCGATACAGAAATAATTTAATATTATATTTGCATAATGAACTAAATTTACTATGCTAAATATCAGTAATAACTGTATTGAAATTCTTGAATCGATTGGGCTCTTTTGAAAAGGAGCGATGCAAATTACGGATCTGTATAAAATCGAAGTCTCTTCGTTGGCGAAACTAAATGTAATTTATACGCTGTAAATATACCAATAGAAGTAGTCTGTTCCATTCACGAGCCAATCCGTCTATATATATATAAATGTGTATGGTAATTACGCTCACAAATAAAATATACGACTACGGTGCCGGAACGTCTTCTGTGATGCTGAGGAGCAAGCACAAAGAAAGAAATGATGAAACACGTTCGTAATGGGCAATTTCGTTTGCACAGTCATTAGTTTATATCGTGCTCTCTGGCACTTTACAATTTTTAGGAAGTCACAGCAGTATCATTATATTCCCACTTACCAAATTACACTTTTTTAGAGCAAACACATTGTAGTTTTTTTGACCACATTCCATTTTTTTTAAATTTTAAGTACATGTAACAAATTACACTTTGTTTTTTTTTATTGTTGTTGTTCAAACACTACACACAATCAATGTATAAACAAGACTCAAGCATCTCATGATTGATGATCAATTGGGAAAGAAACCCAATTAATATACTGCTACCACGGAAAGGAAGTTATAATCCGTTTCCTAATAACACAACAAAATATGTTTTTCTTGGAATCAATAACAGAGAAATATGTTCTCAAAGAATTATTTATATCTGCACCCTGCGCGTATTCTATTAAAAGCGCCCTTCCTGAAAGTAATCTATTTAAGTACCACTTCAGAGGTGTTATTTCGAAAAAAAAATCGTAACTATTTTCTAAACAACTCAAACAACTTGTGATCTTTACAAAAAAAATGTAATCTTCAATATTTTATCGACATGTCAACTTGCATTCTTGACAAGTGACTACTTTGATTAATTTAATCAAACTTACAATACTGGTACAGCAATTGTCCGGTTTGAAAATTTAAAAAGCAAGCAAAATATAAATAAATTCTAAAAAATGCGTACTCAAGTAGTCCGGTTTAAAAGAGTTTTAAATAAAGACTGAGCAAAATTAGAAAATGTGATATTGAAAGTCGTAACTATTTTTATTTAAATAACTAAAAAAAACTTGTGATCTTTACAAAAATATGTCATCTTCAATATTTTATTGTCATGTCAATTTGCATTCTTGACAAGTGACTACTTAGATTTGTTTAAACAAACTTACAATGCTGGTACATCAATACCTCGCATAGTCCGGTTTTAAAATTTCAAAACCAAGCAAAATAAAAATAAATTCTAAAAAATGAGTACTCAATTAGTCCGGTTTCAAACAGTTTTAAATAAAGACAGCAAAATTATAAAATGTGATATTGAAAATCGTAACTATTATCATTTAAATAACTAAAAAAAAACTTGTGATCTTTAAAAATATATTTCATCTTCAATATTTTATTGTCATGACAATTTGCATTCTTGACAAGTGACTACTTAGATTGATTGTATCAAATTTGAAATGCTGATACAGCATTTAAAATTTCAAAACCAAGCAAAATAAAAATAAATTCTAAAAAATGAGTACTCAATTAGTCCGGTTTCTATGATAAACCAGTAAGAATGAATAATTTCTGTGTAGATTGAAATATTTAAGTGGTCTTTCAAATGCTGAATGAGAAATCGGATAATATTAAAGAGAATAACACTTTTTAAGTAATAGCCAATGTTTCAGATTATAAATGATTGAAGAAGCTGTTATATTTTCTATGAACAGTTGAAAATGATCCTACTCGGTATTACATCAAGAAGAAAATATTGATGTAACTAGGATAGAAGAAAGATTGTAATTCATGAGAAGATCAACTCACTTTGAAATGCTACAAGATAATATACATTGCAGACACTTCTAATTTATAAGTTCAATAATAATACCAGAATTATTATTAAGTTAGGAATACAACAATTCGTTATTTCTCAAGATTATCCTATTAAAGAGATTTTATGTCTACTTTAATTTTATGAAAGTGTATTTTCTGCAATAAAAAGTTATAATTTTCCCACAATAGCTACAATTCCATAAAGCATCTGAACCACGTAAATTTAATTAAGTTTCTGACTACGACATTCACTGAGTTTTTACTATAATTAAGTAAACTATTTGCATCAATTTCATAATTAAAATATATTCTCATAAATAATTTACTTAATTGAAACAGATTACATTCAGTTTATTAATTAAGAAGCTACTCTAAGTATATTTTGTTAACTCAAATTTTTAATTAAATTAACATTTTATTAGTAGACTTCGTAAATCAATTATGAAATCAACATGAAATATTATATAAAAATTAAGTTGGCCTGTGAATCTTTCAATTCAACATCAAAATCAAGAGTTCTGAACTATAATCTACTCTGAAATCTAGGCCTATTTTAAAATAAAATTTATTAGACTCGCACATTACCTACAAACTTTTTTTTTCTTCTCCAAATAGTAAACAGTTCGATCAAACAAACCACTGACTCGGTTATTTAAAAAAAGAACCATAAATCAAAAACTGTTTTTTAAGAGACAGAACTTGCTATTTACAAAATGCGAAACGTTCAAGATAGAGGTAGTAGAGAAGAAGAAAAAAAAACACCCACCCACATAATATTAAATATCTAAACAAAGGAGCGCCTATAAATGAATAGCTATATTGCAAACAGATCAAAAACGTTTATTTTTCAAAGGAAACGTTAAAAGCGGAAATTTTCCATCGAAAACGCCGCGATTAATATACAACGTTGGCATTTTCAATTTTGCTTCATATTTTTTTTGCTGCTGCTGATGCTGCTGCTACCCGATTGTTTTCCTCTTTTTCTCGTCTCGTTTTTTTTTCTTTCCTTCTTTCGTCGATCCCGAAATAAATCTCGAGGATATTTCGACTCTGTAATAATAATGATGTTGAACAAAATATTCGCTTTCTGCACGTTTTGCTCGAATCAATCCGAACGCCAACAATAATAATAACACAGTATGAAAATATCATGAGATTCATAAAGAAATATCGCTATGTTTACAATATTAAAGTAAATCTTTTAATTACGCAATCAATTAATTGACTTTATCACTATCAGCGTACGATTAAATTGTAAATGAAATAAATCAATATGTTATATCAATAAATTAATGTTTTAATTGAACATTATTGAAGCATTCGTCATTCAATGCAACAGTTTTATTAATTTGAAGTAAATCATAATTTGCTGAAAATTACGGAGTTTGTTATATCAAAGATTCGATATCAGAGTTAACTGAAGTTAGTATATACATTCTTGTAGACTATCCTATTATTCTTGTAGACCAGCGGTTCTTAACCTATGGGTTAAATTTCTAATGGGTCACAAATTGACATCTGTCACATTGTGTCAAAACAAGCATATATATTGATGTAGGCTATCCTATTAATCTTATAGACCAGCGGTTCTTAACCTATGGGTTATATTTGTAATGGGTCACGAATTGACATATATCACCATGTGTCAAATCAAGCATATACATGCTTGTAGGCTATCCTATTAATCTTGTAGACCAGCGGTTTTTAACCTATGGGTTATATTTATAATGGGTCACGAATTGACAACTGTCAAAGCTAGGTTAAACATTCTTGTAGGCTATCTTATTGTTCTTGTAGACCAGCGTTTCTTAACCTATGGACTATATTTATAATGGGTCACGAAGCGATATACATTATTGTACAATATGCTATTAATCTTGTACCTATGGGTCACGAATTGACAGCTGTAATTATACGTCACAGCAAGGAAGTGGAGCAAAATGTTGGGTCGCGCGGCAAAATGCTTGAGACTATATCAAAATTCTTAAAAATATAATAAATCAAATAATTTGACATTTAATCACGAATCTATAAAACAATCACGTTCATCTCTCTTTTCACTTGATTTCTACATTGATTACGAAAATGTGGAACTTCGAAATATCAAATCAAGAAATATCATTCATAACCAAAAGGTTGTCTAAAACAGTTGAAGAAGCTGAACTCAAAGAGAATGTAATAGTTAATACACAATGAAACGATTGAGGTCAATCTGAAGGTTATACACAAAAATATACAAACGAAAACCAAGTGGTTAGTTGTAAACATAAATAAGCTTGTGATAATCTTTTTTCGAAACTTGAAATTTACTTTTAATTGTTCAGAATCACCTAAAGTCAATATGCAATAAACAGTTTTGTTATAAACTTTTGTTTTGCTATTTATTCATTCAAGTATAGTACTTGGTAACTGACTTTTAAAGTTCATTTTGACTTAAGTGAGAAACTAAAAAATAAAGTAAAACTTCATAACTTTGATGGATAAATAAATAAAAATACACTGAAAGAGAATAGTTTTGAACAGAACTATGTAGATATCAATGTTTACAATTAAAAAAATAACAAGGTTAACAACATTTTGGTGTAATATATCAATCAATTTTATGGATAAATATATATATTTCAAGAATTAAATTTTCAAAGAAACAGAAACAAGACATCAAACAAAACAAAAATGGGTTTACTATATAGTAGAGAAAAAAAGTCGATAAAATTTACGGCTGCTTTAAAATCCTTGGAAGTTTTAGCATCAAACATAAAGTATTTCCAAACGTGAAAAACATACGGATTTCATATAAAATAAAAAACTAAAATTATAGAGCATTAAATGTATCAATAATTCCATTGGATAGAAATCATGTTCGAGTATGACCGACAAGTAAATAGTCCCCAAACTGACTCACTAGGAGTAGCGATGAGTGTGGTAAGTTTACTGAACAGCAATAACAACATTTATTTTTTAAATACAGAGACTCACCAGAGCTGCATAAGCGTAGTATGTTTATGATGTGTGTTTTACAAACGGCGATGTTTACATTTCAGACAATGGTTTCGGTTCGACCGATCGCTTTTCACAATGGCATAAACATATAAACACACTACTCCGTTTTTACGCAGAAAAAGCCTTTATGTAACCGACTTTGCCGCCGCACTGCTTGTCTTCCTTTCGCCGCATCGCATCGGAACTTAATCTCATTACGCTAATTGCTCTACAATGTGCATACCGACGATCGACATATGCATGTGCAGATTCGCACGACCTTGGACGTCCGTTCCAAAGGTAAACGAACGATTTCCTGCTGACCATTTATTGGTATTATGGCATTGCATGAAACGCCAATGCACTTGTACCATAATAAAATAAGTACTTTGCTCGAGTATATGTATACATACATATATATATATGTATATAAATAGGTCTTTGAACTTTGTGTAACAGCGGACGTAATGGTGTTATGGAGTTAATCCTCCGTCAAATGTCCATGCACTCTATCAAAACATGAAGCAGCACTTATTCCTCCCCGACAATGCGAAAGATTAAGAACTGAGCGAAGATTGGAAAGAACTTTCGGGTTCGCTGCTGGATAAGCTCGTGTTCGACATTAACTTTACCAAAAGATGCATTTGCATTGAAACGCATATCATATGAATTGCGGAACGCATGAATTATTCCGAAACGCGCGACAATCGATACGGGCTCTATATGTGCTATAACAATTTAATTGCGTCACAGCCATAAAATATATCCACGCAATTTCATTATCCGTGCAGATTGCAACAATTGATTTGCAAAAATGGAGCGAGAAATTATGCATATTTTTTTGGGTGGAAATACAATGAAATGATGTTTGTAGGAGTGTTGGAATCGCGTCGGCCTCATCAACAGGTCGTCGTGTATATTTTGATGCCGGGATTGCGTGGCGTCCGCCGGTCACACGTTTTCCCACATTCCACTAAGTGTAATAATAGTATTGAATTATATATTTATTACTCTGCGCGCAACGTACACCCCCCAGTCATGCAACCAGTGAGAGTGGTTCTTGTTTGCGATGACCATAACTGAAACTGGATGGCAAAAAGAAAGCTTTTCATTCTACATAGCAAATCAAGTTAGAATCGAATACTTTATATAATAAACATTCCTCTAAACTTATTAAAAACAATATGTTTTCAAACTTAAACTTAAACCAAATTGTATTAAATCAATACAATACAATACATGCTATTAATAAACCTCAAAATATGATTAACAGCAGTTTGTGAATTGGTTCACAAAGTTCAAATATTTAGTCTATATCAACGTTTGTCAACCTACAAGTTAAATTTTTAAAGAGTCGCAAAATGACAGTGGTCATCTTGTATCAAAGCGAGGAACTGATGAAATACTCTTAGCTGTTGAGTTGCAGTGTACGTTCAAACAAATATGTAGGATCTAAAAGGATAAGAAATACTGATCTATATCACACATTTCTACATCATAAATACAATATTCAATATATTTATAACTGAAATTAATGGTAAACTAAATCCAACTATGTAATACGTGTATACAATTACTTTGGAAAAAAGTATAATAATAATCATAAAAGCATTTAGGAAGCTTGAAAAGGAATTTAATGTATGATACTTGTCAAGTACTTTATAAAAAAAATTCATGAAAAACATCAAATTGTAGTCATGAAAGCTATGTTGGCTCTGCAATATCTAGACCAGTGTTTTTCAACTTTATTTTAATCGGCATACTTGAAATGTACACTTATTATAATTTGGACATACCTAAGAACAAACTAAAATTGACATATTATACAAATTCATATGAAAGAAGCTATAATATTCTTAGAACTAATGCATACTTGTATAATGCTTAAGAAGTTACTTAATGAGTTAGTGAGTCGATATTTCTTAAATTTATGTAAAGATGAATGAATGTATATTCGGAATACTTTCACAACAAACGCTTTGATGTTGCATGTTGAGACATGCACGTGAGATTCTGCACGTAATGTATATCGAATCTGTATAATTTTTAGGTTTTCAAAACATGCAGATTGCTGAACCTACTGTTATATCCATCAACATGTCTTTATGAGTCAACATTTCAAAGCAGTTGCGAATATAATTAAGATTTAGATCAAACCTCTATGATTATGTAAATCTTTAAGCAATTGCTAAACTAAATCACATTTTTGTATCAAAACACACTTTGTAATTATTGTTTGTTATACATATAATAACGTCTCTAAATATAATTTGGCAGATTTTTGTACATTTACAAATTTACTTTATAAAGATTTTACGAAAAAACTACCAAAACTTTTTGTAATTTGTTGAAATCTTCTCTTGAAGTGAAAATAGAAAGAAATTGTAGAAATACTAGAACTATAAAAATATGAAAGGTCATAACATATTTTTTTTAACCAGCTTTATCAAAGAGGAACAAAATATTCTAAAAATAATGTCAATATTAAAGTTCCTATTATTATATTTTTAGTGAGTACAATACGTTAGAAAATGTTCAGCAATTCTTGGAACAGATCCAAACGAACACAAGCGCAAAGATAAAACGACAGACATACAGACACCAAGTCTCTTTCCTATTTTTTTTAAATTTATTTACATTTCTATCAAATTTTAGAACATTATTCTATTTAATATATAGAAATTTAAACATAATAATAAAATACAAAAAAAAAGATGTTTCGGACAGAAATATTAATAAGTGATACATTTGATTAGAAAACGATTTTCAGAAACTCTTGACTCACTCATTTATACTACCAGGAAATATAGTATTAATAGTTGAACAAAATATTTAAAAATATGAAATTTCCAATAACTGGATTAAAAAATTGGAAACATTTCAAAGATTCTCTGAGAAAAATAATATAAAATCAGAATTTATAGAAAAGTGTATCGAATAACGTGAATATTTTAAGAAATCTTATTACTAATATTAAATTGTAATAATTTAATTACATTTTTTCTTTTTTTTTTTTTTTAAATTTAAAACATTTAATTTGAAAGTGAGTCTTGACTGACTCAATTGTACTAAAAATAGATTAAAAAAATAGGAATTTCCAATAACTGGCTTAAAAATTGGAAACATTTCAAATATGTTAAATATTTCAGGAAAAAAAAATATAATTAGAATTGATAGAATAATAAGAAATTTTAAGAAATTTCCTTACTAATATATAATGTAAATTTATATTAATAATAAGTAATTTTTTTAACAAATTATAAAATATAGTGGATAATTTGTATTCAAAACTATCAATAATACAGAAGAATGATGCATTTGTAACAAAATATAGATGGTAAAATGTAGCAGGTTCTTAGGAATCAAAAGCTACTATTATAAGTTGAAACTAAGAATGATTGAATCATATTTTTCGATGCATCCTGGACCCATCTGTTTCTTGTCAATTCTCTCCACGCAGAGTGTTACATACATATATACATAACATGCACCAGGATAATACGGGAATAGAATATCTGATGAAGAATATTAACGGCGATGAGTAATATATAACACGCACGATATTAAAACACGTCGATATATAAATTATAATTCCGGCATATAATACATTTGGGTCAATGCTGAGTGAAATTACGTCTGGACCGAAATAGATTTTTTAGCTAATTGCGTCCATTAAACCCGACCCGACCGGCGAAAGACGATTGAAGAAATGGCCAGAAAGAAAAGAAATAAAGAGTACGCAAATGTTGTGAGTCGAAAGGTGCACATTTGTAAGCGAGGTGGGCGCGGTTGCAAACAGTATTTTTAAGTTCCTTGACACTCCTCAGGCAAGGTCACCGCCTTCCTGCCGTAAATTTATTTCGGAAAAGTAAAGTAAACTTTAACTTAATGGAGAGATACGGGCGACGGGATTCGGCGACGACGAAATAAGAAAACAGCGCTGAATCGATCGCAGTCCTAATTTATGTGAATACTTCCTGTTAGGTCCTTGGCCCATAAAGCGAGGAACGTGAAAAAAAAAATTTTTGAGAGGATACACACATTGGGACGATAAAAATACATGAACGATCTAATTAAAGCACCACAAAAGAACCCATTGTGTGGCGCGACGTTGGAACAGAATTGAAACATCAAAGAACAGTTTGTTAATAAATGTATCGGAGAATCATCACCATCGAATCCACGGAACGAAAGTTGTTCGGAAACGGTGTTTTTAAGCGCGAATAACGGTGCGAGGACCACGACGACGATGATGTCCTCTCACCGTCTTGTATCTCTTCTGGGAATGAGGTGTAGAGTGGATGGATGGCCGACCGGTGGGAATGCGCGAGCCGTCGACACGACCAACGTAATTTGAACTTTGCCACCTGAAATGGACAGGCAGACAGAAGAAGGCGGAAGGAAACGGAACCAGGCTTCGGTGCACGCAAGAAGAACCGTTACGTCAAACACAATGGTACCATGGATTTGTTCCTGTGTGGAGTTAGAGGTGGAGGAGGAGGTGGTTCCACATATGATCCTCCGTTCAATCGTTCGCAAATAATAATCAACAATTGCGAGTCATCAATAATTCATTATCGTCGTTGTTTAGTCATCATCAATTTCATCGTAATCATCGGCGGCTTACAATAAATAAACGCTTCTGCTTGTTCTGCTCGGAAACGGCGGAGCGTTATTGGAAATGTCAATAGCGCAGCGACGTCACTACATTATAACTCATCGCATCGGAATGCGACTGTTTACACCCACTTTATATTAATAAGTCTAGGTACATAAACGAGCAACTAACTAACTCATACTTGTACTCGCACAATCGGCCTATTGATAGAGCCCAAATAACTATTAAATCGAGATTTGCATCCTTGAATCGCAGCATAAATTGATCGAAAAGGCCAAGCTCCAACCAGTTAACAACAAATCAATCCACTGGACACATTATTAAAAGATACAAGAGCACAAACAAAATAATTCCATTGAACAATCCATTAACAATCAACTAGCAAGATCTAGTCAAGATCACTTATAAGAAAAACTTCTAAATATTAAAATAGTTGATACAATAGATATTCGGTTAACGCACACAGTCCGTTCGTTCGCATCCTCTGAATTACTACATTTACCAACAGAATCTAAATATTAATCGTTCTCAAAATAGAAAGTATAAATCAATTTTTTGCTAATTTAAAAAAAAGCAGAAACTACGTTATTCAATAATATTATATAACTTTAGTCAGAATTCCACAGTCCAAAGAAAAAACACCACCTGGATTTTGTTGCCCCTTCAACCAAACAACAAAATCCAGTTTCCTTTCATTTCCATTAATCTCGAGTAACCAGACTAGACAGTACATTCCGAAGTTGCAATTCCTGTTTGAAGTAGTTTATATCCGAAAATACAGTCGCAGAATCCCAACAAACAGCATTTTTATCAATACTAGACGTTTTTATTGACCTGCTTTGTTAAATATAGAAAAAGCGTTTAAAATACGCTGAATGAAAGCATTGAAATTCTGACCACCAGGTAGTTTTTTTTTTCTAAACATTCCAGGTTTTCTTTCATTTCTCCTAATCTCAAACCGAGCGAAGTAGTTGATATTAACGTTGATAACACAAAATATCTACAACTGATAAAAAAGAAAGTAACGCAATGCTAAATTATATTCGTTCTCAAAAACTTATAGTCAATATCACCGGAAATTATTAAGGATGCAAGTCATTATTACACTATATCCGTTTCTTTTGACTTGACGTATTAATGAAAAGGTGTTAATTTTTAAAATGGTTATAAAATAGTTCATTGAAACGCATTTCGAAATGAATTCTCGAAATCTTAATTATACCTGCAACTAATAATCACAGGTATTCCATAAATGCAATCCTGGTATACGTTATCATTTAGTCCATTATCTTGCAGTTTCGTAAACGTTTAATGTAGGTTAATTCCTAGAAGTGGGTTAAACGTATATCAAATATTTGTATTCTAAATTTACTACTTTAGCAAAAACAAGTTGTTTCATATTGCTTCCAATTCTTTAATAATTGCTAACATTGAAAAAAAAAACATGTTAAAACTAGTATTTTAGTCAATGTAGTTTCGTATATCTAAGTGGGCCACATATTAAAAAAAAATAGTTACGTGATGCATAATGAACGCATCTAATTAAAATATAAATTCTTAACATGTCGTCATGGAAAAAAACACTATGGCTACAGCAATATCACGTAACCATGACTACATTTATAGTGCCTACTCCTAGTTTCCATGGATTCGTCGTATTTAAAAATATTATTACGTTCAACAAGTTGAAGGTAAAGCACTTAAATAAGAAATTTCAGTAGGTTAAATGCAATTAATTTTGATAAAAAGAAGTACTATTATTCAAAAAATAACTTAAAATCTAAATTTAGAATAATAACACTTGTTTTTTGGCTCCGTATTATAAGTATAATATGGAT
Organism: Nicrophorus vespilloides; assembly: GCF_001412225.1. NCBI lineage: Eukaryota > Metazoa > Arthropoda > Insecta > Coleoptera > Silphidae > Nicrophorus > Nicrophorus vespilloides. The sequence continues at coordinate 54,406 of NW_017098171.1, forward strand.
GCAATAACTATAGCTATTAATTTTACTACTGCACTACTCCTACAAATATCGTAGGTGTTGAGTGCATTTCGCTCGAAGCCCATTTCTATGGTAATCCGTGGTTAAAGAAATGTGCAACGACTTGAGGAAGAACAAACTAAAAAAAGAATTATCCCACGATTTCTTTTCAACGATTCTAGTAAACGTGATACACTGTTAAAACGGGCCGTCGTGCGAGTGAAAGCACCACACCATAAGGACAAACTATGTTAATTTGCTGTATTTATTATTTTCGTTAAGACTTAATGTCTTCTAGAATGAAACAGAAATTGCTGTGAAACATTTAAATGTAACTACTTTTTTTCTGCATCACTTAACGTTCACTGGCTGTAATTATAAAGAAATGGTAATTAAGTAATTCAACACTAATTCTTATAATTCACCAAATAATTAATTAAAATACAAATAAATGTTTTATTTTATGTTATTACTTTATTATTATAATTACAAAATTGTACAGACAAAAGGACGATTTTCTTTATATTTTATTATAATAATACTGAAAATAATATATACTTTCATGATTTTGGCCGTTATTTATTAAGGTCAGTATTTTTAGCCATTTTTAGCAATAAATTACAAAAAATGCTCAGTATTTTAAATAAATTTGTAAGTATTTATTAAAAAAAATATAACATAAACTAAAAATGTGACAACCTAAACTAAAAATAATAAAGTACGCCACGTCACTGATGAATATATAGTATAAAAAAATAGAAAATGCGATTTAATACTTAAATTATTTACAGTGACGATTTATGTTACAACACAAAACTTAGCATCAATTAATTAAAAATACGGACAAAATAAATTAAATTGTCAAGATTTTGACATGACGAATAATCTACATATTTATACTGTGCAAATTATGAATCTAAATATAAAATTATTTATTTTATTTTTGTGAATGTAAGCTTGAAAATAATCAAAAACCACAGGAAACCGAAATACATCGCGATGAAAATACGTAATGTTCTCTGCAACTTGTTTGTAAGTTTTTTTTTGTATTTCCTTCTCCGTCTCTTTTCCTTTTTAATGGATAAATTAAAACCTAGTTTTCCTTGCTTGCTGTGCTGTGTTATGAAGAAGAAACTTGTTTAGGAAAACGCTTCGTTATTCGCGACGAAACCGCAAATCGGTTACGCGATTGGGTCAAAGGCAATTACGGGTGTGTCAATGAGTTATGATGGAGTTTAGCAAATATGCGTGCTTGTGACATCAGTGAAAACAGAAGCAAACAACGTAGGTCATCCATTTTGGGGACAAATAGAGCGATTAATACAGTAACGTTGTTCATCTTGTGTTTGGTCATCGCGCGGTATTTATTGAACACACAGTTCACATCTGTACATTACATCATAATACGTTTGTTATACCACAAATTAAAAAGTAATTTCTCACTGGAATCGCCGTCAGCCATTGATTGACGATTCATTAATTATGCTCTGAATAAAATTATTTATTATATTAACATTGAGACAGGAACTAATTCAATTTTACATATCTTTTATAACATTCATGATTTGCAAATGCCTTAAGTATTTCAGACAGTGAATGTACACGTAATTAGAAGATTTCAAGTCATCATTTCTGCATTATTACATTGTTAATGACAGATTAATAATAAGTCTCTCCGTTTCTAGTATTACGTTCAATTAAGAACACAATATTAGTATATACCATTGATTAATACGAAAGAAACCCGCTGCGAGAAGATTGGCCAAGTATATAAGCTTTAATTACAATTGTTGGAGAGAAATGATGAAGGTGGATGTTTCTTGCCGATTAATGAAAAGAATGAATGATAAATGTTATTTACAGATAATAGTTTAAGTTCTGTAATAGTACTTTCCATTGAATTTTGCTGATCTTTTTTTTTCTTTCACGTAACATACAAAATATTCTATTTATGGGTGTCCCATTGAGGAATGAAGACGCGATTTTTGCTTTTTGTTCAGTTATATTCCGATCCAGGCCAGCGGCGTCGGAAACAAGAGCCGTCGTCGCCGCCGCCGCCCACGAAAGCCCTCATTTCAGAAAAGTTAATTAAAATCCCACAGGCTATCATTGTGATCACGTTTGGATGAAGCTCATACATTATTGTTTTTTGCGTTGTGTGTGTGTTTTGCTAGGAATTCAAATAGACCGCTCGTCCTTTTTGGTAATAATTGTTAACAGCTAACAGGTTTCCTCGAATACAAAAAAATGAAATGTGTTTCGTTTGGCGAAAGGAGATTGTACCATCCGCGTCCGTGGGTGGATTTTTTTCACAATATGTTACCTCTTCTCCTCCTCCTCGCATACCGGTACTTTTAGAGTTTCTTCATATTGATGAGACAATAGATATAATGATTTGAGATGATCAAGAATTTTGTTGACCGTGCATAGAATGATTAGTGCGTGGAATCTAATTCGCTTTGCTTGCATGTTTTACTCTGCAAAATAGGTAAGATATTTCTTGGCCTTGGAGATAAAACAAATGACATAAATATATGTGTGTGTGTATGAGCATAAAACGATTGTTAGCGCGCTGTTCCGTCCGTGACTCTCTCACTCACCATTTCTGGAAACGTCCAATTCGACGAGGTTCTCGAAATTTTGAATGTCCGAGGGTAACCTGTGTATCTCATTATCACTTAAGCCGAGTTTCCTGAGGCGGTGCAGTCGGAAGAAGTTCTGAAATGCGTAAGGAATGAGTGAGTGAGTGATGAAGGTGGACGAACGGATCGTTGTGTTGTCCGTAAGCGTCTCTTACCTTCGGAAGATCGCGTATGTGGTTCGCATCCAGGAGCAGCTCCTCCAGGCTCCTGGAGTACCTCAGGATGTCCTCTGGGACCGTTGGTAAAGAGCAGTGGCTCTTATCAATGCATTCGACTTGTCTATTGCAGCCTTTGAAAATAGGCATGCACCGGAACATCTCGGCACATTAACTTCCAGCACTCTCGCTCTATCTCACCTCTAACTTGCCCACAGAACCAGAAGGAACATCATTCAACAAAACTCGCGAACGCCCGCCAAACACTAGAAGAACAACTGAAACTCTAATTCATGAAACTGAAAATACTGCTTCTAAATGCTCGCTGTATCTCTATTGGATGGATGGACTGGTATATGTATGTGTCTACTATACAGCGGGCACCCACAACACCCGTGTCTACAACTACGAACGACGACACCACTCACTCACTCAGCAACGCCACTCCTGAAACTACTTTCGCGAACCCGCGAGCTGTATGTCCAACATGGATTCTAGTTTGGATCCCAGGGAATCTACCTTACCCACCGCATCCAATGATGCCATCTATCTAACAACCAACTAACGCAAACCCTTATAAGTATTTAATCATCACTATTGCCACCCTTATAACAATTCACACTTAATATTTGTTCTCATAAGAAATATTAACAAGCCTCATATATCATTTCTTTATGAAACAACGACAATTTTGCATTAACCAATAGGATAATAGGCAACCCACAGTGTTTATCATAATTGTATCTACTACAATTTAAATACTAACTTAAAATAAAGGTTTTTTCTTTTATATTCAAATGCTTTTTGTGACTCAAGTAAATTTAAGAAACTCAAACTCACTTAATTTATTTATACATAATAGCTTTGTTGATCTACGGACTTTACTAACCATGAAAACTAACAGATTACTTCAAAATATACGGTAAATAACCAATAAGTGAAAACTCTGAAGGTAAAGTTGCATAAATTATTACGTTATTTTAGTTATTATGCAATTTGTGATACACGGTTGTATAAAAAAAACACTTTGTTTACATTTCTCAAAGGAAATATAAGAAACTGGCACCTCATGTGCTGTAACTAAATAGTAGTGAGTATGTAAATGTTTTGTTTACTTATTGATTTCATTTGGTTGTATTTTGTGTGCAACAGGTATTTGGTAAATAAACATGTGTTTTTCTTAAATAATCAATCAGAAAAGTAAACTGTAAAAGGTAACAGAAGCAGTAATCACTAAGATATTTTTGTTACGTGGAAATTCGTAACCAAAAAATATTGATGCAATTATGAAATTATAACAATACTTATCATTGAAATGAACGAAGAAGATGAAGAAAAAGCGCTTTAATGATTAGTGCTTAATATTGGACTCTACATATCTCTAATATCATTAATCTGATATCTTTATAAAACAATATTTTAGATTTCTGGCAACAGAAGTTTTATGGAATGTACTGACGCTTTCAGTTTTTTCAGAAATATTCTAGTGAGGTTTGCTGAATTAGACAAATATCAAAGAATAGGGAAAATTTAAATTGTTTAATTTTTAGCTTCAGTTGGTAACCCTATTAGCAATAAAGATATCCTGAAATAAGAGTAGTAAATTGCTTCATCAGAAGCTATCTCCATAATTATTCTATTGAATTTTGTAGTAACTAAACTGATTCAATTGCAGGGGAATCCCTAAACACATTTCGTCTTAAGCAAATAAATGATTTGTTGTCAGTCATATGACAATGACAGTAAATAAAGCGGTAAAATTCGATTTAGCAGATCGTAAACATTGCAAAATTTTCATTAATTTAAAGTTGTAGCTTGCTGAACTTACAGATTCGTTTATATATGTATACGCTAGTTCATTCATAAATAACACTCTTGAAATGTGTATTTTGTAGTGGTCATTAATGCAATTCTTATTTGAATACTATGTAAAAATGATCGATTCCCGCCACAGTCCATTGTGTTTGATTGAGTCACCTGAATGTTAGGTTAACAGTTCGGTATTGTTATTACAAAATTGATATATAATTACATTATTACATAAATAACAATGCTGAATACTAATGACGATGACGATTTCTTTACGGCAACAAGGTAAGCGCAGTTATAACATGACGTTGAATTCAATGGAATCTGTTATGTAAAAAAAAAACAATAAAAATGTATGTATCAATCTCTACATAGCAAAGAAATTTGTAGTGCTTCCAATTTAGCCAATCTATTCGGGACAGCGCCAGGTGCAGACGCCAGCGCGACACTCATTTACACTGCACCCAAGCAGCCAAAGGTCCCTGAGCCTCCAGAGAGTAGTAAACAGAAGGTTCAGAACAAGCTGATCTGTGTAAAAACCATACAACTGTACCATCTGTGAGTTTGAGATTTTGGTGGGTTACATCCAGTAAAACGTTTATTTAAGGGTTGAAACCGAATTCGCGCATCTGGGCAAATATGGGATTGCAATAATTGGGGATTCCGTCGCCAATTCGTATAATTTAATTGTGTACAAGACTAAGCAAAATATAATAAGCAGCAGTAGTTTGAACAAGAATTTCGTTTATAACGAGCAGGAGTGCGTCGGTTCATTTTGCGATGATTGGAAGCAGACGATGCGCGTGCATTTCGACGATCTGAAGGATTCCAAAGACTTTTCGCAGGAGCTGACCAGAGTCGGAGTTCAGGTGAAAGTTATCAAGATGGATTTGGAGGATGGTAACGACTGCATGTCGGATAGTTCCGGTGCTCAGGCTAGGGCTAACATTCTGGATAGGATATCGAAAGTTGGGCAATCGATACTGCCGAACTCGAAGAACGTGGATTTAAGCGAATCCGAGATTGAGGATGTAGTCAAAGCAAAGCGACCTGTCCGAAAACAGAAGAGGCATTCCATTTCGGAGAAAGATAGCATTCCCGAAAAGGTATTTTTTTAAATTAGTTTCGATCGATTAAATTGGAGGATTTGATTTTTAGAACCATTCGGATTTGCAAGAGCCTAGCAATCAGCAGTTCATGGTGCCGGTATCGCAGGCTCCAAGCTACCAGCAGCAGCAGTACATGCTGCTCAATGGTCAGTACGTGCCGAGTAATATGATGCAGCCAAACCAAATGATGATGCCCACTCAGATGATGCCTCTGAATGATCCTTTTAACATATACTTCGCGGAGAGCAGGAGCCACAATAGCGAGGTTCGCATGAACTTAACGCAGCTTTCGAATAAGTTGGAGACGATGATGTCGGAAATAACCAAAATGAACGTCACTCCGAGTTTCTCGGAAACTGATTACTTGCACGAGAAGATCAAAGAGTTGGAACGGAAGCTGACGCACTTGTCGAAAGGCGATTCGACTGAAGCGAGCGAGGCGAAAGCTTTGGAGTTGAAGCAAGCTAACGACGCTTTGCAAATAAACATCAATGAATTAACAGAGAATATCCAATCCAAGGATCAAATGCTTGAACTGCTTCAGAAAGAGGTGTCCACGCAAAGACTGAAGATCAAGGACCTCGTGGAGTTTTTCGAAGACAATAGAGATTCCAAGATGATCATTGTAGATTTGAACGAGCAATTGTCGAATTTGCGTCTAAAACAGGAGACTTCGGAAGTCAGATTGGAGGAGCTGCAGGAGGAGGTGGCGCAGAGCAATAAGCTTATTGAAAACCAAAAGTTGAAGCTGAAAGACTTCGAGGAGTATCATAAGAAACACGCTGGACCGGACAAACTGGAGGCGGCAAGGCTGGAAGAGCTGCAAACCAAAGCATTTAGTGACTTAGTGAAGGAGAGCATGAACTCCATGTATCAGAATATATTGGAGAGGATGGAGAACGGCGGTGCCGGAGATGTGAAGCGAGCGCTGATGCAGAACATGAAGAAGGCCACGTTTCAGATCATCGAGGGATACAATGAGAATCGAACCGGAAGCAGCAAGGGCGGCGGCGATTCCGGTCCGCCGCCCGTGCCTGAATTCGAGGTCACCGTTTGATGATTCCAAACAAAAAAAAAATGAAAGCACACCAACAGCAAGGACATATTGTGATAAGAAGTCTGTGAAATACTTTATTGGAAACTTACAATTAAATTATTGTTAATGCTAAGATTAAGATTTTTTTAGAGATAGCAAAGCATATCTGTATTGTCTTTTAAAATGTTTTTTATTATAAATCAAAATTATTTTATTCGTAACAAATATAAATTTATACATATTTTACAATTCGCGTATATATTCATAATAATAATCAATTAATTAATCCTATTAACCTTTATAAGTTTCCTCTGTTTCACATTATACACAGCTGGTGTTTGCCAAGTACATATGCCGAATACTTACATTACTTAAACAACTACATGTAATTGACAACTTGTAGAAGTACTCAAGAAGGCCAAGTTAGTACTTCCGGAAACTCCGTAGCCATACATCAGTGGTATTTAGGAAAACTACACGTCCCACACATGCAATCGAATACTACAAGTTACTTGGTAAGTATATATTTTATTATAAATCAAAATTATTTTATTCGTAACAAATATAAATTTATACACATTAATATTCGAGTATTCTTGAGCCCGGCTCGTTGCTATGAATTATTAAAGACTAAAAACTTTATTAATTCCATATTTGGCTCGTTTTCGGATTCATTTTAGATTTAAGAGACACAATTTTATATGATAAAAAAGGTAATATTAAATGAGTTTATAATTAAAAAGTAATAACATATACATATGGAATACAGCCAAAAAAAAAACAAGTAAGATACCAAATACTGTTCTTAAATGTAAAAATTGTTCATTTAAACTAAATATGATTGAAGTTTACAGTTCAAAATGTTTTTTCATGATTTTTGTCTCGATGTGCAATTGCATTTTCTCTACTTTACGTTTTTGCGTCTTGATATTATCTTCCAGAAACACCAAATCCTCGGGTTTATCTGAATTTTCTTCGCCAAAATTCTTATGGTTGGCATCTTTAATTGCTGCTTCTGCGTGCATTTGCCGTAACTTTAGCAATCTGTTCTCGTAATGCATCAACTCAATGCGCAAAGATTCTAGTTCAGCGGATGAAAAGTCGGTGCCTAGTGCGGCCTTCCACAGTCCCTGCACCTTGGGCTCCACAAAATCTTTGCTTTCCGGACCTTGCGCCGTTTTCCGTTCCAACTTATCGTAACTATCCTTCAGATGATTGTTGTGTTCCCTAAGCAACTTCGCTTTATCGACGTAAACCTTGCTTGGCAGTTCGTTATCCTGCCACCCCAAAGTATTGAATTCCTCTAATTTCAAATCAACTGAATCTACATAACAGAAAATCTATTAATGAATTTGTATATTTACAAACATTGTTATTACTTTCATGATGATCATCAGTATTTCCATCTTTAACATTAGCTAATAAAGAGTAATATTGATCGACTTTATCTTGATGATGATCGAATTCCTCTTTGAGCGCCGCCAATTCGGAGTCGGTAAATCCAGCGGCTTCCGCTTTTGACCACAACTTAATCAACTTCTTGTCTTTAAACAGGCTCTTATTTAAATAATCATCATTTCCTTCAGTGTCAGAAGAGTGCTCTTTCCTCCTGATTCTTCCATCCTCAAAATGCTCCAGCAACCCATAGAGATCCATAATAGTAAGCAGCTTCTTCCTAAGCTCAGCTTCCTTCAACCCATCTTTATCGCCGCCCTCAGACTTTAACCTTTTGAGGGTGAATTCCTCTTTATCATGGATTTTCAACTCGCTGTAGATCGACTTCAGTTTTGGCTCCGTCAATCGCTGAATACATGTTATTTACTTGCTGGGTCGTTACACTTGCAGTAGTACTTACAAGTTTGGCTTTGGTCCAGAGGATGTTTATCTTTTTCATCCGGAAAGGCGCATCCAAATCTTTCAATCTACTAATTTCTTCCGGCTTTTTCACGTTTGCTTCCTTCGAGTATTTATTAACGGCATTAGCGCTAAATACTAGAACCGCGAAAACCACGAAGAAAAGAGGTTTCATCTTGCACGCTGCTTTGATTCAAATTGCAAAGTCACCTATGAATGGCTGTCATTCATTGGTCAATTGACATTAGTCTTCATTAATCCTTTTTATATACGTAGAAGTAGTGTTAATACTTTGAAGATTCATGTGGAGATTGTAGTATTATTTAATTGTTCCAATCATGTTGCTGTGTGAGGGTCATCAAGAATAAGGTGGTTTATGTAATTCTGATGAATGTTGAGTGATTATTTTGTATTAAGTTTTGTTAAGTTTTAGGTCGTGCGAGGAGACCACACGGAAACCATCGAACGTGTTGTGGCGACACTGACTGGAATCGTAGCCATTATTTACTAGCGTGTTTATAACGTGAAATTCCATTTGACAACTCGAGAAAAATATCGGTGGAAAAACTTTCGCGATCGAGAAAATCCGTTCGCGCTCTCCACTGGGAGGACCTTCCAGGATGTTCGAGTGTCGGTCCACGAAGGAAATGCTTAAATGATCATCGCCGGCATCTAGATTTTCATCCACTGTCCATCATCGTTTCCCTCATATCTATACAGTGAAAATGGCGAGAGCCCATCATAACTTATGAACACCAGTAAATCTTTAATTATGATTTAATGTCACATAAAAAGTAAGTGAGCACAGAGATTCCACGCGGTCGGACACCTCGCAGCTGCGGCCCGCGGGCCTAGCTTCAGCCCGCCGAGATTCGATCGGGAGCCAAAAAAAATAAATAAAATAAATGGAACGCAACATGTTTGTTATTGTTTCATTTAAATGATGATACTGTAGCAGTTGCACTTATTACTAACGCACCATATTTTTTTTCCTCACGAGTCCACTAATAGGTGTTTATTTATCCAATTTAGACCCAATTATGAGGTGTTTACATAAGTGATTGCCTGTACACCATTTAATTGTACAACATAACAATTTATTTTACAATTTTCTTACCTCTGTTTTAGCTATCAGTCATGTCTAGAGGTTATGGTAAATACCGTCGGGGGAATTACCACAATGCCAGTTTCCAATTTGATAGTCTGTTTAAAGAGAATAGTAACAGGCCCTCGGCTGCTCGATCCACAGGAACTGTTGGCAAATGGGGCATTACATCTTTCACCAGTATTAGAACTATCAATGGTAAGCGTACATTTATTTTATCATTACATCAACTTGCTGAAAGTAATATACTTTTAGTACAATTAGAATGAAGGAAATTATTATCTAAATTATTAATACCAATAATATAAAACTTAGTACTTTATATAAAAAGATTGATTTATTTTTAAATGTCCTACATATGGACATTATATTAAGAAATGAACTCATTTGGCTTGATCTTGAAAACATTCATTTAAAGATTAATCATAAGTTTCCAATTAGTCATTTTGCTGATTTGAATTATAGAATATTTTCATTTTATCTAAGTATTATTTAATTAAATATGTTCATAATATTCATTTTAATATGTAAACGAAATTTTACTTTATTTAAAGAATAAACATATCTAATATTTCCATAAAAAATCATATATTTGTTATGAAAGTGTAAATGAACAAAATAATTTAAATACATCTATTATACACAGTACATAAGTTCCGGAGAAAACCGTGTAAATCAAAAAGTTACTTATTCATAACAAATTTGTTATGAAAATTGTTTTATTAAACAAATCAATAATTAGAAATATCAATATTTATGTAAATGAGAACACTGATTGAAATTAACTAGAAATTGTTTAATATTATGTTAAAACAAATCATTTATCTATTTCATGTTTTTTTTTAACCTCAATTTATGCTGCCTATGTGCTTTCAAGAGATTCTTCAATTAAGATTTAAAATCAATGTTAAATCTAATCGTTAGTGAGATTTTATGTAATCGCTAATATAAATGTTTGTTCAAACTTTATTGCAAGAACAAAGTTTACTTAGGTTCGTTAGTTTATAGCCTTGTATGTACACGGTATGTTAATTACAAGTTTCTAATTACTAGACCAATAACGAATATGCATAGAGAATTATTCTGTACTGGATGTAACAGGAAAATGCACTTAAGAGTTTAGACTGTTTATTGTAATTAGTAAATGTTATTTAACTGCAATTATATAACATATGCACTTATTACTGCATGTATAATAATAATGTTTATTTGTTTGACGAATATATACGATAATAAACGAGCAAAGCAAATAAATAAATGAATAATTGAAAATATCTACTGTACATTAAACAAACAAAAACATGGCGTATCGATTTTTCGATCGACTCTAATGAAGAATAGTTAAAAATGAATTAGTTATAAATCTAGTTGATCTAGGATTAGATTAAAATCAAGGATAGTAACATGAGTGTTTATGGTAACTCTAGTAAAAAGGTTTTATAATAAATAAATTACTTTTGTTTTAGGTTTAAGTCATGAAAATGAAAAGGCAGCAGCTGCTCCAGTTATCCAGGAGACCAGCGTGCCGAAGCCCAAGAAGTTCTTCAAGAGCAGAAACTCTGACAATCCGGAGCCTCAACAAACTTACAACGAGCGGTCGGATGTGTCGTATGGGAATCCAAGCAAGAAGGCTAGGGTGGAGAAGTCGCCGAAATCTACGTCGAAGCGGTTCTTCGGATCGAAATCACCGAACGAGAAAGCCGTATTGACAGCGAACAACAAGCGAGCAGAGAAACCTCCAATAGTGTTACGCATATATCGTGGTAAATCACAATTGGTCAGTGATTCTGATGAGTCTGAGAGCACGCCCACTCCTTCCTCCACGCCTGTACCCTCAACATCCACCGTAACTTCACCGAGAGCGCTGCGAGATTCTTCACAGAAGTCACCTAGTCACGGCAGGATCACCAGGTCCACGAGGCGGAGCATGCAGCAGGATCCCAGCAGCAGCCCCGCCACTGCCGACACCGCCATCGACTCGTTCTCATTATTCACTTCACCCAGGAACGATACAGACCTCTCACCACAGTACATACCAGCGGAGAAGTACGAAGTGGAGCGTAAGGCCATGTACGATAATTTGTTGGGCAATTTTGATCAGTCCCAGAACGTCGAGAATGAGTCTCCCAACATCGATTTACCCCCGAGAGAGACTACAGAGCAAATGGATGAGACCACGATCAAAGATGATAACGAACTATTCGCCGACGATAAAATATATAAAGAGAAGGAACCTGGTGACTCATCTCCTGTCCACGAATCAGAGTTCGATGAAGAGATGCACATAGACACCTTCTCTATTACAAATAACCAAGAGGTAAATGAAGATGTAGATCAGGAACAACATGAGTCAGAGGAGGAGCAGCAGGAGGAAATGCAAGATGAAGAGGTTGAAATGATGGAGGAGAGTATAGAATCGATTTCCAAGGAAATCCATCAAGCTCCAGTTATGGACGAACAACCCCTCGAGGAGGACGAAGAAGAAGAGGAAGAAGATGAACCTGAAGAAGTTCCGGCCGCTATTGAAGAGCCTGCGAGTAATCTGAATAACTTAGAACAAGTCGAGGAGCAAACTAATTCAGCGAGCGGTTAGTATAAAGATGATCTTTCCAAGTGATACATTTTATAAATTCATTGTCGTTTTAGGTAAATTGGAGGACGAATGGTCGACGGGCTCGGACAGCGATGAAGCAGAGGTGCCGACTATGCGCGAAACGAGATCCCAGAAGAGTCCAAACAAGAAACCAGCGACGATCGAGGATCACAAAGAGGAAATCCTGGATAAGATCTTGGAGAAACCAGAGAATCCGGTGCCTGTGAAGTTGGTGATCTCCAAGAAGAAAGGCAGCATCTTCAAGAGTCGCAGTTTAGTTGCCGATAGTACGAAGAAGCGGAGGGAGAAGTTGTATAAACACAAGTGGAGTGATGATAATAAGGACGTGATTCAGAAGACTGGTGAAGGTACGACGACTAGTGAGACCGCGAGTGCGTCCGTCTACGACGACGATGAGTGCTTTAAGGATGACCCCCTAATGATGGTTGTAAAGGAGGTGGATGATGATTCCAGCGTTACCAGTGTGAAGTGCACCAAGAGTGATAAAGGAGTAAGTTTCTTTACAAAGAGTGAATTAATGATATGCTGACGGTTATATTATTTGTTATTAGTATTACACGGTAGTGAGAAACGTTAAGAAGGCCCATCAAATGCAGGAGATCGGCGAGTTCCAGGAGTTCAACGACGACGTTGAATACATTCTGGATGCGCTGCAGGACAACAACCCCATTAGCACCAGGTGCCTTTCTGCTATTACTTTGGCATCAAAGTGTATGGCACCTGCATTTAGAATGCACGTTAGGGCTCATGGTACTGTGGGGAAGTTCTTCAAGGCGTTACACGATGCGACTAGGGATCAAGTAATTTATATGGTTAATATTTATCGTAAGGCGTATTATAAACCATCCGTTTCAGAGTTTAGGATTATGTACGGCTACTGTGATGTTCGTGTTGAGTCAGGATCGTCTGAACATGGATTTAGATAGGGATTGTTTGGAATTGATGCTAAACTTGCTGGAATCAGATGTGAGCTATCAGCAGGCATTGGACGTGTGCGGTCTGAGCACGGCGCAACTCGAGAAGAACAAGCAGAAGGTGCGTGAGCTGTGCGCAGAAGTTCAGAGTCAGGGACAAGCGATGCACCTGAATTTGGACAACATCACCGTTGGACAACTCGCGATGGAGACGTTGCTCAGTCTGACATCGAAGAGAGCCGGAGAGTGGTTCAAGGAGGAATTGAGGGAGCTTGGCGGGTTGGAACACATTATGAAGACGATATGCGAGTGCTGTCGTCAAGTTTCCGACTACGTCGTTTCCTGGACTGATGCGCTTCTCGATAAATTGCGCAAAGTGGATAGATGTTTGCGAGTTTTAGAAAACGTAAGTTCTACTATCCTAAAATCTATGTGATATAATCAAATGATATTGTAAACTTATATATACAACCTTTAAGATTTACAATTGATGGATGAGTTCTATCAAAGCTCGATGTTTTGACACAAGTAAATGCGAATTTTTATAGATTTGTGGTATCAATTTTCTATATATGCTTATTTCGATATAGTCAAACCACAGAAATTAAATTTTAAAGAGAGAATTTAATGATCTCATACGATGTGTTTCAGGTCACGCATAACAATGAGGAAAACCAAACGTACCTGTTAAAATATAAAAATGGAATTCTGCTAGACACATTAGTGAAGTTGTACAGGCTCTGCGATTCCGAGATCCCGCTTTATCCTGTCACAGATATAACGGACAAGGAGTCGGCTGGAGCTGTGATTAGAGAAGCCCTGCTCGTCACTTTGAAAGTGCTGATTAATCTGACCCACCACTTCAACAAGCAATGTAAATCATATCACCTAGGTATTTTATAGAGTAATATTTATCATTGTTCATTTATTTTTAGCCATGGGTAGTACACTGATTGGAGAGAGGCCAGGTATCATCGACGCCAGTCTGCATCTTCTGCTGCAAGTGCCTCATTATATACCGGATCAAAAGAAATTCGAGCTAGGAGTTTTGGTGAGTCCTCCGACGAATACATGATTTGATAAATCTAATTTTCATTTCTTTGACGTAGGTACTTATGTTATTGATCAACTTGATACAAGACAACGATTGCAACAAAAAGCTGCTGATTGGCGCGAAGGCTCCAGCAGAATTCGAAAGTATATTTCCATGTAAGTTATAAACCATACTTAATTTATACATAGTAGTTTTTTTATTTCTTCACAATTAGCCAATGATAATTTAAAATCAATCTTTATAAAGTGGATTTAATTAAGGTTACTTATTGGCCCATACTTTACACTGGGATAATGGTTTTGACCTTCTTGAACGTGACCTATTCTTGATCTATATTCTGCGTGCTTATGACTACAATGAGAAGAATGTGGTACAACTATTTAAATGTCAATTACAGTTTTTCTTTTGTTTTTTTTACAATAAGTATAATTTTGTTGTTCATAGTTGCTAAATCTTTTTTTTCGTTTGGTGTAGGTGATAAGACTGCAGTAGAAGCTTTAATTGTACAATTTCACCAATGGGAGGAATGCGCGCGGGTTGCGGAGAAGCGCACGGATGCAATCCTGGACGGAGAAAAGGATGGCGAAGCGGCCACCCAACCGAAAACAAATGAAGAATTCATCGAAGAGACTGTTGCAAAACGTAATTATATCATCAATCGCTTCAGTATTTCTATAATAACGATTTGCCTGCGGCTATGTTTCAGTGCTGCAAAAGGCGGGTACGCATATGGAGTTCACATTCTTAGCGTCGTATCTGGTACTTCTGCTCGGCTACCTCATAATGGATAGCGAGGAGAACAAGCTGATCGTGCGGAAGTTCCTGAAGGACAACAACTTCTCGGTAATGGTGGAACTGCTGAAGAAGTTCTTCAACTTCATGAATCTTACTGCTTCGACGGAGGCGTCCAGCGTGTGCGCCATCAAGGCGACCGAGAAGGTGATCAAGTTCCTGGAGGACTGCGACAAACCTCCGGAGCCGCAGGAGACCGCCACTACTGCAACCACGTACAGTAGGGAATGCATGGATCTCAGTTTCTCGATAACACATTAAACATATTGTGGCGGCGGTCGAGGCGACGCCCGGTTTGTACAATTGTTTCTTAGGGAATTATTAATAAATATATATTGTTACTATTATTTTAAGCGACGTAAAAAAACACGAGACACCACAGACACAAACACACAAAACGAGAGCAAAATAAAAGAGAAAGGCTTCTTCTTTCCAATTTTACATTATTTTTATTTTTTGGTTTGGCAGTTGAACGTTTAATTTCAATATTATTATTATTTTGTACTATTATTAACATATATTTTTTATTTTTATTTGTACCTTAAAATATTTAGTTAAACTCGTTCTTCCTGATTTTTACAAGAGATACATTTTATTATATTATATACATATATTTATTGTATCAAAACATTTGTTTCCAGTCCGCCGCGGCTTCGGCGACGGAAACGCGGGGTCCGTCTTGAATTTGTACATTATATATATTTTTTTTTGTTTGTTTTTACTTTAATATTTTTTTTCTTCGAAACGTATATTTGATATGATGTATAAATTATATTTATATTATTTATTATACAAATAAATATAGACGATAGTACTTTCTATATTTTACGTAGACTTAAACAGAACTTATAATTAAGTTAGAAGTGTACGGAGACGACGACTTGGCGATTATTATTACGACGACCACGACGATTAGGGGCGAGCGCAGTTGTAATGTTATTGGATTGTTTTGAATTGTAAATATAAGCAATCGAGATTTTTGGTTTCATTCATTTTGCGAATTTTCTATATATTTTTTTTCTATTTGAAATTTGTTCGATTCGTGTAAAATACTATTCAAATGTTTTATATTTCAGTAAATACATTATTATATTAAACACCCATAACATTATTTTTATTTGGTATTTGAAGTCTTCAAAGCACATTCAAATCATCTTCGATTAGTAAACTATGAATTTGTAGACCAAACCATTGAAGAATTGGTTGGAACTAATAAAAAAACTTCTAACAGAATATTTCATGTCTACATGAGAAAAGCAAGCAAAATTTACTTTTTCATATTTTCTCACGTATTTTTTGGCCACAAACTTTAAAGAACTCGTAAGTTCCCTAACGAACTCTAAAAAATATAAATTATAATGTTGGGCTCCAATGTTAGCAATATTAAATGACAATCATATCATAGTAATTTAAGTACAGTGGAACCTCGCTTAACGAGTTTAATCCGTTCCAAATTTTCCGGATTGTTACTCGTATACTGAAACATACACATAATATATGTACAAAAGTTTTAAAAATGATGTAGCATGCGCGCAATCCGGGACTTCTCTTGTCATCGTCACTTGTTATGTGAAACGTCGTTAAGCGATGTTCCACTGTATAAGATTTTTTTCATTCAATACCACTGGCAGGGCCGATTTAAGATTATAGTAGACATCCGATTTAAGATTATACAGGACATCCAAACAATATTTTTCGTAGGGCAAAGGCAACTGCGGCTATTGAATAAGATTGCTCTGTCTACTGGTGTTTATCGGTTTTTTTTCAATTGGATCTTATTTTGTATTGGATTTTTATGATACAGGCATCAATGGGCATCAATAAGAAATATTAAAAAAGTATAGAGTGTAGTTTTAGTAAAAATGAGTAAAAAAAATATTATTTTAGGAAGTAACGGACTTCTTTTATTTCATTGCTTATTTTACCAACCATATGAATGAAAATTTAAATTCAAAAGTTATTAATTAATTAAATAAAGTAACTATTTCTATATTGATATTGAAAAACTTAATATTATGAGATAAAATTAATTAAAATACGTTAAATGCACATATTTTTATATAATTAAAAGCGATAAATAAAAAATGGATATTTTTTTATAAAGTTGTTAGCTAAAACAAATGAATAACAATAACCGTTAAAATAACGAAGAACAATGAAAAATCGCATTCAGGTTTGAAGTGTTTTCGAGGAAGGTACGTTTTTGCTTTGTTCGTGTCCAAAGGCGAAATCATGAATTCTATTCAGCGAATTGAAAAATATGATGGTGAGTTTTGTTATAAAAAACATATTTGTAACGATATGTAAGTTTTTATTTATAAAACAATTTTAATTGCAGAGAACAACAATTGTTCGATTTTCATCGTTATTGACAACTTGATGTACAAGGAAAACAAGAATAAGGGGCAAGTGGTCGTTGGTCCGCCGATGAACGAAGAATATAGGAATATCAAGGAACCCAACTACGAACACGAAATCTTTATATGTGAGTATATCCGGTTGTCTACATATGGCCGTCAACTCGAAAGCGCCATCTATTAATTGCAAAATGTTATTATTAATCAAGCATAATCAATTTTACTAAGGGGTCGATAAGCCGTAAAGGGGAAAGGGTAGAAATAGAGCAAAAAAGAGATTTATATCAATTTATTATTATTAAAAAAGAGATTTATATCAGTGGCAGAGGCAGTGGGACACGCATTGTACCACGTTTTGAACATGCCAAGTGGGACATTAATATAATTTTCAAAAAAATACAGGAAAGGGATGAAATTAATAGGACAGTAGAGAATGAAATGCAGTGCACGAAGATGTCTGATTCAAAAGGATAAATAGTGACTATTACTAATACTGTTAGAATTATTATTAATTAGAAATTAAGATTTTTTTAAATATAGCCATAATTTACTATGTGTGTTAATACTGTTCTTTAATTAGTTATTAGAATGAATTAAATTATATACTCCAATTCATTCTAATCATGAATGATAATCAATTATGTCCTGGTATTGTCCCTGTTAAAACATGTAATTTTTCATAAATATTAGGTGTTCATAAAGACATGAGTTGTTAAGTTCAGCATTAGTAAATCTGTTTGGATATGTACAGGCAATATTCCGAAATACTTTCGGGAGACGAATTTGATTCCGATCGTGTCTAAAATCGGCGCGATCTACACCACGAAGATGTTTTACACGTTTTCGGAGCAGAATCGGGGCTACGCGTTCGTAAAATTCGTTAGCGTGGAAGCCGCGCGAACGGCTTTGCACCAGCTGCAGGGCTACAGGATCGGGCCGAAATCGAAGTTACGGGTCACCAGGTCAATCAATAACAACATCGTGTTCCTAGGTCGGTCCGCTCCTCGCATCCATCGATCCCTATCCATAACTAATCCTGTAAACTTTAGGTAATCTGAACGCGAATCGGTATTCCCTTCTATACGTAGAGGCGAGGATCAAAGCCATCGCGAAAAACGTCCGCCGCGTATGCGTTTACGCCGCCTCCAAATGGGCCCGGTATTCCGTGACCGTGGAATTCTTCGACCACTCCGACGCAGCTATTTTCAGACGCGCGATGATCACACTCAAGGACACCTACTTTACCCATTCGGTTATCCTCAATTGGTACGGAAACGCTGTCCCCCAAACGCAGGTAAATTACCAATTTCCGACCAATTTAACTTCATTTATTTAATGAACCGATCTTTCAGATGATTGCCGACAAGTGCTGGTTTTCAAGAGATAACCAGGTTAATCCGATCACCAACATTATGGATATGGAGGAGTTTTGCAGGCTGAACTCAGAATTGCTCGAAGATTGAAAAACATCAACAATACCATTCGCTTTAAATACTCTAATTTTACATTATTCGATTTTCAAACAATTTTATATCTCATTTAATTTACTATTACGCAATTTAATAGGCAAATAATTTTAAATCACTTTTACGTTTCATTTTCATTTATAATCATTGACATAACAACTGATTTGATTCATTTTATCTCTACATTTAAATGTTGTAATATCATGTTAAAACCGATTAACAAATAGTTTTATTGGCAATTTGATCATTATGTTTTCAATTTAAAATCCACAATATCATATATAAACATATCTAATTCTCGATAAATGTATATATAAACATTAGAAAACTTCATTGACAAAGTTTTAATATTTATATTAAAAAGTATAGTTTGACACAAATGTTAACGTTATTTGAAAAAATATGACAGTAATTCTAATAAATCATATTATTTTCTGGTATTTTAGTGAAATTTTGAAGAATATAATTGGATGTGCGGATGCGGAATCATGCGTCTAATCCTCTAAAGGGGCTTATTTGCATTATTGGACATCTTACAACCTTTTGATTGATACTTACTGTTAGGTTTCTTTGGATGAAGTTCCAAGACTAATACCCTGTTCTCTTTGCAATTATGTCTGGTGTAAAAACTATAAATTGTAGTTTACTAAATCCATAGCATGTATGTTTATGTATATAATGATATAATGTCATGAGGACAAGGACCAGAAAACATGTTACCACTTAAGAATATGAGTTAAGAATTGGGATGTGACAGATGCATGTAGATATAAAAATCGATTTGTATTTTTAGCATCTGCGTTTGGTTTTATTAAATATATAGACGATTCCAAACGACAAATGAAACATGCATTTCTGAATGCACAAAATCTTAAAAATAATAATATCAACAACAACAATCAACTCTCGATTATTGCCATGTCAGGAAGTTTAATTTCCACGTCATTGCCATGTGGAACATAAAAACATTGTATGTAATATAGTTTTCAAGCAGTTGTATACGAACCAGACATAAAAGAAGCTTCACTTTCATAAAAATCAATTGTTTAATTAAACATTAACAAAAAATGCCCATCATTCGAATCGAAAATTACAGAAAAATAATTATTATAACACGTACATACACTTTTATCAATTTGATAATATAATCAGAAAAAAAAAATATAGAGAGTAATTGTACTAAAACTTAAAGAACAAAAAAATGCACACAAGAATCAAACACTATGATGAATTTGATTCAACTTTATCTTCCCCGGAGTCGATTTCGATCGACTCAATTTTCACTTCTTTACTGTCCTTCTCCCACCGACTCTTCGGCTCATCCTTCTTTACGTTTTCCTCTTTGGTATTATTGACGGTGCTGTTCAACACCGGATCGATTTTGTCCAGGATCTCGACGAGAGTCGTCTGGAATAATTTGGCACAAGCCTGTAACAAATATAGGAGTTAAATAAAGCCATTTAAGATGTGTTTAGGTAGTACATTTGTCCGATGTAGAGAGTCTTCAGCAATCTTCAGTTTTTCCTTGTAATCCTTCAAGTCGGTGTTCAAGTTTTTGATGTTAGCATTGCACTTGTTGTTCTTATCCAGCAATTTGATGTTTTCTGATTTCAGGTCTATCATGCGAGTCTCTGTATCAATTCGCGCTTTGTCGCTTCTCTCCAACTGCGCCATCAGCTTTTCCACGTCCACCAAAGCTCCTCTGAACATCACCAAACCTAAGGAATACAAAATAATACAATAATGCTGAATGATTTCAATAATTCAAGTAGACGCACCTTCATCCAAAGTGCAGGCTTCTGAACTATCCAATTTAAGCTTTTTATTTCGTGGACCATCGTTGAATATTGGCAAAAGCATTTTATTCCCCACTGCCAATTCTTCGATGTTGGATTCTCTGTCCGTGTCATCGATAACAATAAAACCCTCATCCTTGGGTTTGTCTGTGAGCTTCCTGTAATGCAGCGAATCCCTAGTAATCACTTTACCCACCAGCTTCCTGACCTGCGCTCTTGAAAGATTCAAACCCAACGTATACAGCAAATCCTCGATATCCTTTTCAAAAATATAACCGCAATGGGTCTGGTCAAAGTATATGAACGATAAAAGGAGATGCTTGTCTTTGGTGAACATCTTCACGCGTTCCTTCTTTTTCTTCTCCTTCTTCTTGTCCTTATCTTCATCATCATCCAACTCATCTTCCTCGCTTTCATTTTCCTCTTTCTTTTTCTTATCCACGCTCTTTCGGTCTTCGTTCTTCTTGTCATCTTTACCTTTATCATCATCGTCCCTTTTCTTATCGTCGTCCTTTTTGTTCGCTTTCTTATCCTCCTTGTCGCGTGGTTTATCCGGTAATTCGTACAGAGCCCTGTATATGTTAAAACCGAAATCTCTCATCAGCATTTCGTTAAACAACTCAGCAAATAGCGAGACCTCGAACGAATGCTCTTTAGTATCTTCCGGACGGTAATCCAAGAGCAACGATAACGACATTACGGTACAATCGAATTTGCCAGATTTCGCTGTGCGCGAAGGATGCACGATGATGTGCTGCTGCTCCGGTAAATTGTATCTCTTCTCAAGTTGCTGCTTCTCCTTTGCATCAATTTTCTTTTCTTCTTCCTTCAATTGCAACAAAAATATTCAATTAAAAACATGGTACTAGCATAAATCCAAAATATTGATTATAGTTAGCAATAATTTAAATAGTTTTAACACTATTGGATTATTGTCCATGGCTCTTTTCTGCCATCTATATTAATTAATTTAAGAATTAATCCAAATATGTTAGGTAATAACTAATTCATTAATATTATTTAGTACCTCATTTTTCTTTTCCTCGCAAGCTTCGTCTTCGTTGACCTCCTTGCCATCATCTGATTTAGCTGATTCAGATTTAATTGCTTTGTTGAGCTTTGCAACCAATTGAGATTTAATCAGTCCTACACAGTTGATGGACCTTGCTTTCAGCTCTTTACGCATCTCCATGATGCCCATTGACTTTGGATCAAGCTGCGAGTAATGGGTTGGCTCCAACTTGTTCTCGTTGGATACCTCCTCTTCCTGTCACAGGAAACAACAGACATATTAACGGGTGGTTTCCGAAAGCGAATGAGTTTCAAAAAATAATAATTTAAAACAAGAAATAAAGAACTTAATGGGATACTAACATACACATCCACACAAAGGTTCCATTCTCACCAAGAACAAGAACAATAGAATTACAATCATTAGTACATCGCCAATAAAAAGAATAATGACGCACAGACTGCGTAAAGAGTAAAAAAAGAGAAATAAACAATAAGGGGGAGGGTTGAAGGAAATAATAAGATGGACAAAGGTTGTTGTTGTTGATATAGATGCGGAGAAGAGACATTTAGAAAAATCCGGAAATTGCCGAATTGGCAATTGTCTCGCTCGGGAATTTGCGGCCCGGCTCCCAAATACCTATCCTATACTATGATTTCGTCGTGCATATACCACCCGTATGCGCAATACATGAGTGTGTATATATATATGTTTATATAGATGTATATGTTTATGGAATTTGTATGCAGCAGACACATGTATATAGATCGCAGATATGTGTAAAGAAATAAAAATAAAAAGTTAGGTGCCTTTTCGTCGCTTAGGTGCGCCTCATCTGGTGGCTCCTGGTCGGCGGCTCTCGTCAGCTTTCGCTCGAGCTGCTTGCTGTAGTTAAGTTGCAAGGAATCCCACTCCAATCTGGTGGCTAAACAGCTCCAAACATCCGGAAGAAAGAGGACCACCGTTTCCACGCGGGCAGCCATGGGTCTGCCCTTGTGGCTGCTGTCGCCTCGCCGGTAGTAAAGCTCCACGAAGCGGTACCTATTCAGAACACATAAAAGACATAAGACCTCTCTCTAATTGCCGGAAACACGCGCAATTCATCACCCGCCTACTTACGCCTACTCCAAACTCTGTAAAAATCAAACCTAAAGACAAACTATCGAAGATAGACTAATGAATATATATATATATAATATGTACACAAACGAAAAACAAAACAAACGAACGGAACAAAAAATAATAATAATGAAATCAGAAGAAAACATAAGTTCAGAAGAAATAAATAAATAAATAAAATAGGTGCCACCAAATAATTCACGAATGTTCATCGCCAAAGCCTCAAACGTTAGTCAAGCGATCACTCACCATTTCGTACAGTTGGACAGGTCGATGCCGGTCAGAGCTTTACAGGTCCTGATAGCAGTCTTGATGAGCACGCTTGGATCCTTGTCTGGATTCTCGCCATCCAAAGATGCGCTCCACGGTCCACCAATAGCCATCGTTTCATTCTTGCCCCGCAAACCAACCAAAAAATTAATTAATCTCGTTGGATGGATGTAATCCCTTTCCTCGCTATCTCTGTCCCTCCGATCCTTGTCTTCAGCCATTGCACAGCATTTCTGGTACATCTCATCCATGCCCGGAACGCTCATAAGCATTACCTAAGAAAATTGTTTAATTATTCTTATTCATTCATTTGAAATTGCAATTTATACAGTACTAAAATGGCAAATTCTTCATTAATTAAAATTCTTGTTTTATTTGAACATAGTAATAATTTGAACTAAGTATTGAGTTATGATAAATAATACTAATGATGATTAGTTTATATTTATATGATCATGATTTTGATTAAATCATTGTGGATTTAATATACTTACTTTAGCTGAGAACAAATAGTCAGCATCTGGAGGCTCCAAGACTGATTCATTTTCCAAGACAGGATCTACATCCTTATGCATAATATGAAAGGAGCATGGTTTGTTTAAAGTGAAGGGTTTGTCTGCTGGGAAAGCATCCATCCAACGAAATTGACTACAAAAGAAGTCCGATGGTATGTACAAATTGGAATACCGGTGTCGAGTTTCCAAAACATCAGCTGATACACTATAAATAAAAAAACAAACGATTTTTATTACACATGCTAAATATAATTCGCAATGAACGAACGTACAGATCTAACGCTATCTTAGGGATCTGCACCATGTATCTCGGTACAATTCTGGAGCGTCTCCTATTCTTTGGGCTCCTTGATCTTCTCCTCAAAGGTGACTTTTTGTCATCCTTTTCGCGCTCTCGCAATCGTTCCTCCCTGCGTTTCTTCCTATCGATTTCCTCATCATCACGTTCTCTATCTCTGGAACGCTCTCTGCCTCTACCGCCGGCAGCAGCTTTCGGACGACTTCGATTAAAGTTACCGTTGCTCCCCTCGTTCGGGGGAGGCACAGCGTTATACGAATTGTTGCTGCTTTGATTTGTGTTGAAACTCTTATTAGAATTATTCCTTGATGGGGCAGGAGGATTTCCCATGGGCAGAACTTGAATTCTGGTGGCATTCCATTTAAAGGGCATTGTAGAGTTGTATGATGCTTCCACTAAGACCCTGTCTCCAACCATTGGTGTTCTCTGGCCTTTGCCACAAGCTGTTGTCTGGAAGAACACATCCTCATCGACAAAACCGAAATTGTCGTGGACAGTTGTCACTGTACCTGTAAAGAACCTTTGCTTTGTACTGGTGTTGTTTGCTGACTGAGGCACTGAGTTCACAGATTGCTGGCTCTGGAAAGCAGATGCATTCAGGTTCCTTGGACTCGGATAGGTCACAGCGCCCACCTGCTGGAAAAGCTGGTTTGAGGTGAGCTGCGTACCCAGTCCTACAGCAGGGTTGGCCATCTGCTGTAACCCCAAGCCCAGGTTCTGCTGCTGCATGCCAACATTTTGGAAGACTTGCTGTTGCTGGAAAGGCACTATGCCACTTGTGTTCATCGAGCTGAGGCCGCCCTGGCTGATGATCTGCTGCTGCAGAGCGTTCGTCTGTCCGACGAGGTTCGGGGCGCCGCCTCCGCCACCTCCACCGCCGCCGCCCCGCGTCCATGGAGCGTTCTTGGCGGTCCCGTACGGCCCCATGTTGTTCATCGTTGATGCTGCTTTTGTTATTATTGTTCTATTCAATTAGCAGTGCACCCACTCACACTCCTTTCTCTACTTCTGTTTATTACTATTATTATCACCACTGACGAGTTACGTAAATTGTAACTGAAGCGCAAGAGGGCACCCACCGACAGCTGCACGACGACGCGCGCTCCTTGGATACCTTCGTCAACGCTCATCTAATACATAGACAACCCAACTTGCTATATCCTTTAAAACTCTTTCCCAACGCACATTCCTGCTCATAAAATAGCTTATATAACTATTAACACATCAACTTGGAACATAACTTATTTATTTATTTACATTATATCTTAACAATAATATGAAACTTTTGAATATTTTTATGTTTGAAATTTTATTTTTTTTAGCGAATCTATTTAAAAACCCCAATGTTCTAATTGACAAATATTTTTTATTGATCAAATACAAAATATTTGTATTTAGTTTTTCAGTAACTATCATAAATATACAAGAATCACTATTTTACATCCAACATATGAAAAATCCATAGAACACCTCAACTAGAAGTAGTAAACAACATGCTTAAATTCTGAATCTATCCAATCGAAATATAGATTTTTCGTGTTGAAAACAACATTTTTAATGTATGAACACAAATATTGCAGCAGTCATAAGATAAATGATTGGACGAAATAATAAATTGTATTTATATACTACAAATTTGACCTAAATATATTGATTTAGATTTGCACATATTTAACAATTATTTAATTTTATTTGTCCAATTTTTTGGGCATTTCATCCAAACAGTAAAATATAATTATTTATCCTTGTAGAGTTGAAAAACTTCAATCAAGTGTACATAATAGTGTACATTCGTTCTGTTTATACTTATGCAATAAACATTATTCTTTTATAAACAGTAACAGTTTAAAAACAGATAACAACTTCTTTATAGATAATAGCAATAAATCATGCACTTTACTTGCGATTACAAATAAAACATAAAAATACTTGAGGCGATAATACTAATTACGTTGACTTTTAGCAGATCTAATGAGCAATTTATTTCGCTACAAAAAAACATGATTGTTTTCAATGACAGAAAGATACACACACACTTGTTTTTAATTACACGTTAGATGAGTGTTCAATCAGGAACAGGAAACGCCAAGTATTGCACTAGCTTCTTAATTTATGGGACCTGAAAATGAACGTCGATGAATCAGTGGTGCTCCAAGTTCTATAATCGATTTAAATGTCACGGACGTCGTTTTTTTTTAAGCATTCTAGACAATATGACATGTATATTTATAGAAATAATTAATATTTAGACACAATTACAATTTTATTTATACATTAATTATTTTTATCTAATTATAAATGAAGTCTTTGTTGACGTGTGGACGTTGAGTTAATGCTCATATCATTGCAACATTGATTGTTTATAATTTGAATTATGCAATCAGACGATAAAAGGCATAAAATATATAAACACATATTGAAATTATCGAATAATTACAGATAATTGTTTCCGACCAAATAAGAAATAAACAAAGATACTTGCCAGTAAAATAATAATGATAATTTCAATAAATCGTTACAATTCAATACAAATTTGATAACTTTATCAACTGAAAGTCTTATACTTTTAGATCATCTAAAAATTCTACCAAAACAGATTCAATAATAAATTATTCAAACCAATTTTAATGAGACTATAGTCAAAATACAAGATACATAACGTAACTAATCAATTAAAGCTACTAATTATACAACTATTATCGAATGATATTTATTGATTTAGTATTCGTTTTTTTTATGTTAGTAAAAATATTGAAAACTTACACCTTGTTCTCGTTTTTAATTTATACTATAGTTTATTTTTCACGTTTAATATTTCTTATTCGATGTATTGAAATATGAGGGATTAGTCAATAAATATTTATTAATGAATAAGAGTATTACACATAAAACAAATATAAATAACATATTTATATCATAGTTATTAGATAGATGATGACTTTAATCTTAATAAAAAAAACTTGTTATTTTCGTAGATTTGTCATTTAGTTGTAATTTAATAATTTAGCAGGATGTTATGAACTTAGTATTAAATATTTAGCAGAATTTTAGTTGATTTTAGGTTCTTGTAAATGTGTCAGATTTAATGTTACATTTTTTAATATTTACTAATTTCATATTACATTTCTTTTACGGGGATCTGAGTAAGATTCTATTTGAAATAAGATGAAAAATAATGGTTTTGACTGTTTGAATCATAGCTTTCGATAAAATTAATTAAATTATTTATATTTGTTTACTTCAGTGTTTGAAGTGTTTTGTAAACAATTCCGGCGAGTCTGAAATCTAAGGATTAAATATGTCGTCTCATCATTTCGAATTATGTGGAATAAAAATGATAAATTTACGTTGAGTATTACTAATTATCTGGAATGCTTTGATGCAAATCATCGTAATGGAATTGTCAATTGTTTATAATAATTTGTGAAAGTAAAGAGTATTGCTGAGTAAGATGTTAATACGAAGCAAGAATGTATAAATAATATTGACAATATCGTTCATAACGATTACTCATGCAAACGATGATAATAATTATGCAAAGAGTGTCTTTTTCTGTATGCAAATTTAAATCTAATCGTGAGGCCCACGTTAATTCATGCATCATAAATGGAGGCGTCCGCCTCATGTCCTTAAATAAACGAAATGTGGAGGAGATAATTTTAGAAGGTCGATGGAATTTTCCATCGGGATTCCAGCGCACCGCAACCAAACGTACATAATGCGAAGATCGTTACCAAAAAAGAAAAAGTTAAAGGAGCAAAAAAAGACAATTATTGCTTCTGTTAGTGCTCCCCGAAAATAAACATGTTTATGTTAATTTTATTGATGTAATTTAAAAATAAAAATCATTGTAAATGCATAGGTTTATCCATTTGCTGAGCAAATATTGACAGGAAATATTATTGTAAAGAAAAAAGCGACGGTTGAAGGAATCGCAGTTGAAAGAGACGGAGAGAGTGGGGTGTAGAGGACTACGCTAGTCAAAAGGATGTTACGGTATACGGTTTAGGCGCGAATTTCGAAATTCTTTGCTCGAATCGAGATTTCCTATCAGATTCCATTTGGATAATTTGCAATTTTGTGTTTGGATTGATTTTATATGCGTTTAGAAAATGTTTTCTTTTGGTTTTATTGGGATTTGGTTTGATTTAGGTTCTCTGTTGCATGTGGATGCTGGGATGGATTGGAGGTTCTTGGTTTCGTAATAGGTCGAAGAACGAAAATGAATTGTATAAATAGAATATATGTACATATTTTTTTATGGTATATGGAGATAAGGTTCGTTCGGAGTTTGTGGAGTAGCAGTAGCGCGCCGTCAATTGATTAGTGTTGTCATTTCCGTAGTCATGGCACTCTTCGCTCTTTACCGTAAGGCAGGCTCTCTCACTTTCCAGACCGCATTCAGTTGTGGATCCACGTTAAGTGCACAGTCGAGTGTTTCTCTGATCCGTCAATTCTCCAAAAATATGGGTTTGCCAAAGGTGTTTTTCGATATGACCGCCGATAATCAGTCGGTGGGCAGGATCGTCATCGAGGTAAGTGCAGAGAATCGAGAAGATTGAGGTTGGGCGAAAACGCCGCATCATAGCCTTGTCCCCCTCTGATTGCTGCCATGCTTGCTGGAACTCGCCGGTAACCCAACACCGCCCGGAAAGTTACGGTTATCCGCATCTATGACCTTCAACATAGGAAAATTACCCATGATAAAAGAATTTCCTGGACATCCTTTAGCATTTCAACAAGAAACCGGCATCTTTTTATCCCATGTTCATTTATAATTATGATTAGTCATCCATTGAAACACCTATAAATTTTTCTCCTGTTGTTTGCTTCCGGCAATTATTACCATTCCAAAGGCGACTCGATTCCGTGCAGCAGCAGCTTACCTTGGCAACAGCACCAAGCAACGCGTCTCATTCCGTGTGTCTTCTTTTTTTTTCCCGAAACAGCTGAGGTCCGACGTCGTCCCAAAGACTGCCGAGAACTTCCGCGCCTTGTGCACCGGCGAGAAGGGCTACGGCTACAAGGGATCCACCTTCCACCGTGTCATCCCCAACTTCATGTGCCAAGGAGGAGACTTCACCAACCACAACGGCACCGGCGGAAAGTCCATCTACGGCAACAAATTCGAGGATGAGAACTTCACGCTGAAGCACACCGGTCCCGGTGTCATGTCCATGGCCAACGCTGGCCCAGACACCAACGGCTCCCAGTTCTTCATCACTACTGTCAAGACTACCTGGTTGGACAACAAGCACGTCGTCTTCGGTGCCGTCGTTGAGGGCATGGACGTCGTCAAGAAGATCGAGGGCTGGGGCACGCAGTCCGGCAAGACCTCCAAAAAGATCGTCGTCTCCAACTGTGGACAACTTTAAGCAACAAACTACAATTCTTTCGTACATCTTTCTTTAAACAAAAACAACAAAAGAAAAAAAACTTCTTGTTTTTTTAATTTACCTACATACTTATAAAACAACAACAAACAAAAAAACGCCGGTACACCCACACTAATTACATCCCAAAAAATGCTACAATTTAAAACAAAAATAATATGTAAGAAATGCAATCAATCATTCCTCTGTAACTACTTCGGTGTATCGTTTTTTTCCAGTAGAAATGTGATTACGTTAAGTAAAAAAGAAAAATTACAAAAATGAACAAAAAAAAATATTTGGCGCTATTTTATTTAGTTTGTAGCCTAAGATCTGCATTTATAATGTTTCTATTCTCATGTGGTATTTCAAATAAACCATATGATACTACAGTATAGATTTATCTCCATTAACCTTGACTAACCTCTCTTAGTTCCGTGGGCTCTGCATTCCCTGCTGTAATCTACAAAGTCATTTACATCCTCCGTAGGCAACCAATGCTACATAGGCGTTACTGATTTAAATTTAAGTCACGCCATTTATTGCACTTTACTCTAACATAATTCCATGAATTCTTGGATCATTTAAATAGTTGTATTTCTCATAAATTAACACAGAATCAAGTATTCCTTGTACTACACATAAATAGAAAATAAGAGGTCACATAAGGTTATATTTAAATAGTTCAGGTGCTTTCCATTTTGCTCTTCTAAGTAAAAACATGTTTTCTGTTATTGATAATTATTATTCCTAATGAAATTCTTTTTAATGTTAAATAAAAGATTACTATTTATAAGCAATGCTTCATTTACTTTATAGTTACATTTATTACAAATAAAAAACATATTTAAAACTTATTTAATTTGAATATTTCTTGCATAATTACTTAAGCATTTGATTAATATTCTTTTACTAGAAAAATGTTTTACAATCTATCTTGTAATATTCCTGAGTTTTACAGAAATATTTACATCCGTTTTACAAAAACTATCGTTTGAATTGGTAGATTTAAACTTCTGTTGATTCTATAGATTTTACATATCAGCAAAAAAAATTCTAAAGCATAAACTGCATGTAATTAATAATAGATCTAGAAATAAATTAAAGAACAGTATTGAATTCCTAAATATTTTTATAGCTTTATCTATTACATGAACATAATTATGAAAAAAAGCATAAAAGATAGATTTTATTTAAATTGCAATTGCAAAACTTGAAACAGTTTTAATTGACATTTCAAGGCAAAATTGATGTTTTGGAATTAATTTATATATTTATAATACAACTCATGAACCGTAACTGAAAATATTAAATTATATAGTATTTTGAGTATTTTGAAATAAAAACAAAAACATAATACTTTAATAATTTATCAAGAAATATGGATTTTTGATAATTTTAATAATTAAAATATTTATTACATCCATATAAAATACATGTTCAAATTTAGTTAAAATATATATTTTAATTGAAATTTAAAATGATTAAGTTCCTTATGGCCAATTAATAGTAATTAGGCAAAACTAGTTCGTAGTAAATTTGTATAACTTATTGAATCTTATGGAATCAAGTTAACATTGGTGACTAGCAAGTTGACATTAGACAGAAAAAAATATGTCAGTGATTAACAAATTAATTGTGATTTACATATTCAATGAATCGTGTGAATTTAATATTTACAAAGAAACTATACATTTGGTAAGTCTATAAAAATCATATTAAAATGTAATGTAATATTTATTTGTTTTAGATTGCATTTATCAATGATTAGAGCACAAAATAATTTATTATATATTTATCTGGTATTGAATGAAGAAAAACTTGAGGATGTGCCAATTGGGATTTGCAAACAGCTTGCTTTCCTAGAAAGATATTCAGTGATGACGATGAGAAATAATTCAGTGATGTTATCCATCAAATTCCTATCTGCACGCAACTCGCGGTTTTCATCAAATATTAACAGTGAGTAATTAATGCGTTTTTTTGATTAGATTGAGGCCGATAATTGGATTTAATAGAAAAGTCTGATAAATTGATTGTTGAAAATTTCATGGGCACACATCAATTACGTGTTTCTTGTAATGTTACGCAACGGGTATTTCTAATTACATCGCGATTCGAGGGCGGCGACGTCGGAATTACCTTTAATTACTCGCATGAATTATGTAAAACGGTCGTGGTGTGTCCATTGATTTCTTCTTCGAATTACAAATTATTTGATTTGTTACGTAAGAAATTCTTCCGTTCGTCCGTTTCCGATGAAAGTGACGTAAATGCAATTGATTGCGCGGTTCTTCTTTTAAATTTTAATTATATAATTACTTTAGAGTAATTGCACGAAAGGTAGGTAAACAAAAAAATTGTTGAAGGACACGCGCTGTCTATGATCGATATTACAGACCAATGTGTGATATAACCCTTTGAGGGGCGGTGGGATACACATTGTCCCAACTTTTGAACATGCCTAGTAGGGCATTATTTTAATTTTCTAGGAAATGTCCAGGAAAGAGGAATTATCCTTTAATTTGTTTGGATGAATATACCATATTATCTGATGTTGATTCAGTTTACGTGGCTGTCTGATTCAGTTGTCTAGAAATTTGTTAGGTCTATAAATTTAGGAATTTATGGCCTCTCAAAGAGTTAAAGGGAAAAACCGATCATTTCAGTATAATAAAATGTTTTGAAATTTTGAAACCGGATTATAGTGAATCCGGACTGTAGTGAAGCTGGACTATGCGGTGGTATTGCTGCAACTGTTTGTAGAATTGATGTAAAGAAAAACAAAGATCATTTTGGGATTATTACACGGATGTCGATCAATCGCTTTTATTTAACATTCAGTAATTATTTATATACATCGATAAATATATTCATTCATTATTATTATATACAAATAATTTAAGTACACAAACAACACGGAAAATGATTATTTTTTGGGTTTAAAATACATCGATTACAGCAATAAACATGTATAATATACGATATATAGTTAATTTTCATTTTTTTTCTTGGATATAGGACACATTGTCCCAAATACATGTACATGCATATATAATTTATATGTGATAACACTATTATTTATTTTAGAATACAGCTTTCTTTTGGCGTTGTTCAGGTGGTTGCCATTTACCTCTTTGGTTGGTAATTTAGATAAAAGGTTATTATTATTATATTTTTTTATTCTTTTCTCAATAAGATCTAATAATTAATAGAGATTGTCTATACATAGAGTGGTCCAAAAAATACATCAAGGGGAGAAAATAGAAACGTTACATTATTACTTATTATCTTTACAATATATCATAGATATTTACAATAGAAAAACAATATTTTGCTAATAGCACCTTCGTCCAGCGAAGGTTCGAAACTAAACTCGGAAATATCAATAAAAACAAAAATAAATAAATAAAGACTTAAGTCATTTGGGAAATTGCTACAATCGATTCATTTCAATCGATAATTGCAGTTTGCTTCTTTAGATTCTTATAAAATACTTGTATCTTTTTGTTTGTGTTCTAATTTATTTCCTATTGGCTACGAATATTTCAGAATTATATATTTAGTTAGTATTGCGAGTTATTATTTTAGTAAAATATTTGGTTCACGCAGGTTTCCTCAATATATGATTGTAGACAATTATTAAATTTAATTATTATTTAGTGTTATGGAATATTGAATAATAATAGAATGTGTATTTCTTGATTTGAGAATAAGGAATAAATATTCACGTACCAGACGTGTTTATTGAAATCTTAAATAATTCCTAGAATATTGATTATAGTGTGTTTTTCAAGTTGTTCATATTTATTTAGTTCTACTGTGAAAATAGGTTATAGTTGTTTGTATAAAATGTAATTTCCCAAACGAAGTGAGTCTTGCGAAAATGAAAAGAACGCAACAACTTCCCTTAATGATATGAAAAGAAAATAAAAGTTACATATACTATATAATTTTCTGCCTTTATAAACTCTCTCCTTTGACGAATGTCCGTTCGGTTGTGCTTTGGTCGCTCGGACCATGTTGTTCTGAGTGTTATGCGTTTTCCCCATATATAAATATATATATCATTTCCTTGACTATCCTTTTAGGCCTAATACAAAATGAACACAATGCATAAAACAGAAGATGATTTTGTAATAATTATAATATTGTATTTATTATAACATCAATATATTCCTCTACTATTTAAATTCTTATTCCATTTTTATTTTAAACTCTCATCTAGATTGTGATTGTACTCTTTTAAATACCATCAATTATCCTTAAGACACATTTAATTTGTAACAAATATTAGTTTATAAGTAAGTTAAGTAATTATTTTGTTTTGGGAGTTGGGGGGTGGTGGTGAGTTGAGGGAGTGCGCTTTTTTAAATGAGATCCAGACATGTGGTCGATAAAAGCTATTTGACAAAGAGGTCCTTCAGAGAGGAGCAGATTGAAGAGTCCGCTGCTTCTTTGGTTTGCTTAGGTTTGGAAGAGGTTTGCGGCGCTTTGAGGAAATCCTCGATGGCGTTGCCGAGGACCTGGGGATCGACGACGGAGTCGTCCCAGAGGACTTTGTTGGGTTGTAGGGCGGGTTTGGTGCGTTTGGTAGACATTGGTTGGTGCCGTTTTGTGAACCAGTCAGAGGGTGGTTGGGTGGTGACTACATTTGTTAGAGCGGAGACATCGAAACTGTTCGATCTGTTCGTCTTCAGGCGGTTCCGTTTCTGGTCAGTCGTTGATTTCTTTGCTGGTGCTGTTGACGGCGTGACGGACATCTCACACTGCCGGTCGATTTCGGTGGCGGAGGAGGTGAGCGAGGACAAAATAGAAATAAGATCAGTATTTGAGCAAACTATGCCGGTGGATTTTTTCTTACATGCGCTCGGCGGAGGCGGCTGCTGGTGTACTTGTTGTGGTGGTTGTTGTTGCTGTTGTTGGGGTGGCAGTTCAGAGGCTCTGCGAGCTCTAGAGCTGCTCGGGATCGGGGTCAGGGTGGTTCCGATAAAGTCGGAGTATCGGCGGCCCCCGCCGGCGCTCGTAGTGTACTTCTGCACGTTGGTGCCAACTTCGTCGAGGTTCTGCACCTCGCAAACCTTCTCGCTGCTTGTGTTCCACAGTTTCATGCGCACCTTCCGCGCTTGCACGATGTCGTCCATTATGTCTAGCTGTAGATTGTGGACGCTGCCCCTCGGCTCGGTGGAGGGCGGGCCGCCGCCGCCTCCGCATCCACCGACGATCGACTCGCGCCTCGAACCCTGCAGAACGCGATTCGGAAACGCCGCCACCGATTCCCGTCGGTTCCTGCCAAACAGCGTGACCGGCAACTTGCAGATGGTGACTACGGAATGTCTGCGGCCTCCGGGCATCGGAGCTGCTGCCGTGGACAGCGTCGCCAAGAACTCGGTCTGCCTAGGTCCAGGACCAGACCCGCCTTCACTTCTTTCAGACAATCTCCGCACTTGGCTAGCCGTGATGCCGCTGCATTGCGGCGTCGGCAGAGAGTGCTTTCTAGTCTCCTTCGAGTCCCTCCACGGAGACAGCAGGTAGGGATTCATGAAGTTCGTCGGCGACTCCTCATCGGAGGTGTCGTTCTCCGAAGACCTCTCCTCGGTAACGCATTCCGGCACGTCCAGCTCGTCGACGACGATCAACGGCTCGGAGGGCTGCGACTGCAGCTGTACCATCGGCTTTCTCGACATCCCCTGCAAAACCAGATCAAAACAGAAACGAATTAACAACCCCTCTGTATCCCGAGGCATCCACCCTCATTTCTACTCCACCTCATATATTCTAACACTAACTACATCAGTCGCACGACAAACGCCGCCTATCGATCAGTCGCTATACATAGATTCGCACACCCTGCGAGTCCAATCGAGTAAACTCTAATTATACCACTGCTACACGATGACATAATTATTATAATGAACGGCTTCGGAATTAATATATATCAATCTCCACTCGCTGTGAGCGCTTCCTATTAACATCAATCACGCATACCCATTACTTATTACATTTACTTATTCAACGATAATAACTACCTTGATTATCGTTTCACGCTAATTACTTAAAGACTTGCCAACAGGAATACTTATCAATACATTAATGTGTATACTAGAAGTATGCAACTTAAATATTAATCCATATGAGACATAGGCAGATACTCAAAATTTAATTAAAATATTATCATAATATTGATCTGAAAATATTTATGGACAATAGTGAACGTCTACAATACCCATAAATAAATATTGACAAATATTTTATGATTAACTAATGTACTTTCAATATTATTGAACTTTTACCAACAAAAATGTCGATAAGCGTTTCTTCATTAAATAAGGTATTTTCAATTTTGTAGTGAATATATGAAATATATGAAACATGTATATTTTATATCTTACATATTTGATATTTAACAGATTATCCTTTCAACCAATTCTTCTTACTTAAGCTTTTGTAATTCTATATTTTTTTTAATTTTCTATATTATATTAGCATGAAACTTATAACAATTTTGGACAATATTTTGTTTAGTATGTCATAGTTAATATTTAAAAAGTTATTTAATTTAGATTTAAAAACGGTCGTGTTTCTGTGGATAGGAATTTGAATTACATATTCTAAAAAAAAATGTTACGTCCATTATTGAAGTGCTAACAAATTTCTTGGCTATATTTGGAGACGTCGACGGACAAAACAAACAGTGGTAAATATAAGATTATAACTATGACATATTATGTTTTATTCGGTATCCAATATCAATATAATAATATATCATTAACTATTAGTTCTTTTCATTAAAAAAAAATTGATGAAACAATATAAAATAGATTTTTGGTTGTTTGATTAATATCATATAATTTTTATTGGACATTTTCAATATAGTTATAGTTAGAGTAGGAAAACTTGACAGTTGTTTATAAAGGGTGTCCCAAAATTAACGCAAGATTTGAATTAAATAGAAAACACAGTTTTTATCACAATCACAAAATCACAATCTGAAGACTAAAAACTGTGTTTTTTATTTAATTTAAATCTTGCGTTAATTTTGGGACACCCTTTATATATCACTTTAAAAGTACACGATCGGTAAATGTATACATTTCACGATAAATATATACATTTACCGATATTGTAAGTAAATGTAAGTATAAATCTGGCAGCAGCGTCATATATCTACTATTAACGGTAAATGTTTACATCTACCTACGTATATTGGTAAAAGTTGAAAATACTAAATACGAGATGCAATTGTTGTATATCAAGG
Source organism: Nicrophorus vespilloides (assembly GCF_001412225.1). NCBI lineage: Eukaryota > Metazoa > Arthropoda > Insecta > Coleoptera > Silphidae > Nicrophorus > Nicrophorus vespilloides. Next base: position 90,950 of record NW_017098171.1, read on the forward strand.
TTAGGTTAGGTCACCAGCAAACAATGGGTTAGGTTCAAAATAATTATGTGTTTGTGTGATTAGTTTTTTTTTTTGGCGTGAAATAACTTATATATTTTACCACAGATTTTTATGGGAATGGCGTTAAAATACTAGAACTGTATTTACTGATTTAACCGAAATTTAAAAAAAAAATCTAGATAGTCTTTATAACAAGAACAAAAAATAGTATCTTTTGTGATTTCTATATCATCTTTTCTATGCTATAAGAAAAATTGTGCTCAAAAAATAGTTTGCTTTTAAGTAAATATTATATTACTCTATTTTAGACTTGCACGGATAATAAAATGTTGAGCCTAACAAAGTTAATTATTTGTACCGTGCAAGCAGAGTAGAACGTAATGCTCATACATTTTGTACATGCATAATGCAATTATAATATATATATTAAAATGAGAACGAACTTTACGTTTCACTGAAAGCAGATAGAAGGAGGAGGACTTTTGCGTTTAAGAACTTATTTAATAATCGGATGGAGCGGAGCAAAATCCCATCTGGAAGCTACTGCGTCCGGGAGCTTTAATGAGAATCCGGATTGGAATACATACGGGAGGAAAATTGAAGGAAAATGAAACACGGGACGAACAACAAAAGAAAAATTGTTGAATGCAATTTGAAAATTTGTAAATAACGCAACAGTTGGCTTTCCATGGTTCGCATTCGAAAATTCATTTAAACTTTTGCATGCTCATTACTATTCTCATTTTGCCAATATGGCAAACACGTAAAATCTAGTTTTATGCTATTCATTAAACATTTGCGTAATATCCGCAATGTTTACATCATATTTTATTGTTGTTGTGAAATTACCTGTTCATTTATTTATTTCTAACTACAAATATTTAATTACTTTATTTTAGATGTAATTAATTATACTCAGTAAAAGTAATTATCTAGAGGAAAGGTATTATATTCTTCATTTCATATATTCTTCAAATTGAGTCATTTTAAATTTATTTTGTTCCATTTTTACAAAGTAATACATAAAGTATTTGTTAAGAAAATGTACAATGTACAATGTAGATTTAGTAGTTTTTAACTTTTCAGATGTTCTATTTTTAGAATATTATCAAGTATATTTGTGGACAAAAAGTCTATTCGAACATATTTTGAAATATGTCCTCAATTTCTCATTGATCTGTGTTAAATATATCAAATAAATAATAATTTAGGAACACATAATTTATTGAAATTTAATTTTATAATTAATTGAATTGAATAATTAATTATTTATTTTTAATAATTATGTTTGCTTTCGTTAAACTGTTTGTGAAAGGAAATATTATATCCAATATGTTTCAAAAAAGTTGAATGTAAATATAATAAAATTGGAATTAGAAGAGGATCACTTTTGGAAGCTACAATCTAAGTATAATACAAAATAAACAAGTCGTGTCCATAATCGAATCTCCGAGCGGAGGAAATCTCTGTTTTGCGTTTCTTTCGCTTCGGAAATCAATATGTAATTTTCCGGTTTTAAAATTGGAACTCCCGCCCTCGTATGTTTTCAAACCAGCATCCTCAGCCTCCTCTTCCACCGATCACAGACTTTTCCATTTGCGACTTAATCTATACATAAAACTTGCCTTCACCAAACAACAGACAGTCTACAAATTTTAACTAAAATATAGGAATTGAACTGAATATAGGAATAACGGAAATATAGGAATTGGAATATAACTGAATTTTATTCAAAATATTATTAAGAAAAATCAAGAAGAATAACATATAATTAATTATGAATGTTCAGAATCATGGATTACATTTGAGAAAAAAATAATAGGAAATCATTAAATTATATTATATTTTATTTATTGGTATTAATCAATCAATTGAAAATAAATTTTATTGTCTGTATTTGTGTAATTGTATAATTTTATTTGATGCCAATATTGTGGTGATTTAAGTTTATGTTAATAGTCAATTTATTTTTTGTAGTTTTTTTTAAGTATGAACTTATTTTTATTATTTTTTAATTTATTGAAAAACATTGTATTATTTCATATTTTTATAGTCACATTCAGGTGTAACGATTTTCTATTATGGAGAAAAGTCCAGAAAAATAATTACAGAATATAAGAATTTACATAACCATAAATATATGAAATTGCGGGAGCATTTGCAGACCACGAAATGAAATGCGTTCGGAATATAAAAAAATAGAACTACTCGAATTTAATTATTTCTTTCGTACCAAACGAAATCTCGACATTGCTCGAGGAGATGAGCTTTCTAGGGAATACGAGCTGACATCCTCGCTGAATAAATAAAGCTCTTTGTAAGAACTGCATTTTATTAGGGCATGGACGCGTACCTAACGTTTTTCCCTCTTCGTGCTCGCATTCCTAATAACAATCACCGTTTTCCCCGTCTGCAATATGAAATACAGCGTATCTAATAATAAATCCAACGTGAATTAAAAGTCACGAGTTAGAGCTGGAGGGTGAAACGAGCACAAAATTAGGTCTCGACTTCAGGTTTATTATTATTAAGAAACTCTATTGCCGAGCAACATACAACAAAACAGAAAACGGAAAAAATAAGTAATATCACTTCAAATTGAAATAATGTATACGCGTATACTTAAAAGTTATGCGTGTAATGAAAAAACCGTAAATTAATGCTTTTATATGGGAATTTCGTTATAGAAAGATATATTAATAATTACAATTATCCTTCACTGTCCGATTAACGTACAATTATCCTTATATATTTACTTAAGTAAAAAAATAATTTCAGCGTGCGATGAACGTACATAGGCTTTGGTCATTTGTTTTAGAATTATGTATGTTAGTTGAGCTTTTAGTGCATTGATAATATTTACAGAAGTGTACGTTCCTATGAACGTCGAGTACGTAGATGCAAAATGAAAGACAGGTGTGTTATGAAACAAATAAATTATTGCTTTTCCATGGGAATACGGGTGGAAAGATTTTTTTCAATAGATAATAATAGTTGTGATCCTTATGTTTTCATTTTCATAAATAAGGAAATTCACCGTCTGAAAATGGCTGTGGTCATTTGTTTTCGAATTATCTACGTTACCTTAGCTTTTAATGTATTGATAATATTTAGAGAAGTGTACGTTCTTATGAACGTCGAGTACGCAGATGCAAAATAAAAGACTAAAGGAATATGGGTGGATTTTTTTTTCAATAGTTAATAATAGCTGTGATCCTTATGTTTTTATTTTCATAATTAAGGAAATTTACCGTCTGGAAATGCACATTGGTTGTGGTCATTTGTTTTCGAATTATGTACATTAGCTAAGTTTTTATTGTATTGATAATATTTAGAGAAGTGTACGTTCTTATTAACTTCGAGTACGCAGATGCAAAATAAAATACAAAGGGAATATAGATGGAAAGATTTTTTTCGATAGTTAATGATAGCTGTAATCTATATGTTTTTACTTTAATTATGATAATATGATTAACATTTGATACTCCTAGAAAATTGAAATATTTATATGAATCATTTGGGCGACAGTAAAGTTCGTATGAATGTTGAGTACGGTATATAGAACATGTACTAAACAATGTTAAATCCATGCGTTAATATATATATAATTAACGTACATTGGCTTTGTGTTCAATTTATGTATGTTAACCTAGTGTTTATACTGTAGTAATAATATTTGCAGAAATTGACTAGTCCTCACTTAAATTGTGAATTCATGTGTCGAGTTTCGCTAGGCAATGATGTACGACGACTTTGCATGATTGAAAGTAAATGTAGTTTTCACGACTCTACAAATATCATCTTCCTGTTGACAAATTTCTTCATTCGCGCTTCACATTTAAATTAATACTTTTATGCGCGCAAATCGGCTGTAATGCATTTGCCTTTCGGCGAAAGGAAATTGTTTTATGGACGTGGATTATAGGATGCGATTTGCTACGGGATTTATAAATGAGCGACAAACTGAGTTGTCAGGTATTTACTCTGAACGAAATCGATTTCAATCCCCACCGTCCATCGATCAATCAGGACGAAGCAATTCGAAGACTGTCGATGAATAAAACAAGATTTATAATTGGAAGTTTGTTTGCAATTTTCGTCTAGTTTATGTTAACTTGAAGCTAATGTGACTGATAGGAATACAAAAACGAGGGAGTTGAAAGTAGTTTCCCTTTTCCTCATTTTTTTTTCATTCTACTCGCCCTTCGGCATCTGACAGACTCTCCCATCCGAATCGCCGGATGAACGAGGCTTCCAATATACAAGGTATTATTGCTTTGAATGGAACTTCCTCTTTGGTCGGGACTTCCGTTCTTGGTCGTCCGACCTATACATAACATCTCAGTGATTTTAATGATGTGACTTTATACGTTTTTACCAAATGAAATGTTATGTACTCTCCTCAGAAATGTAATATCTAATTATAGTATTTTTGTATTTTATTACCTAAAATTGCAAAAATCTATTGTCTTTATATATTTTATTTTTGTAGTAGATTTTTTTTTGTCAATGTTCAAAGACAAACAATATGAATTAATATCGATTTGTTTTCATAATTTTGGGGTTGCTAAGCTTTTCTCATGTATGTAATAAAATGGTTATATAAAGAAAGGTATGATTCAGAATAGGGAGAAAGGTCATAAAAGAAATTGGACAAAAATTGTCAATTATGAAGAACGTAGAGAGATGAAAATGCACGAGTTAATAATTGAAATGGACTTCCTTAAATTGACGCTGAAACTGAAATTGATTCGGGCAATTTAAAACCGGGACAAAAATCCGTGGAAACAAAAGCCGGGAGCGGAACGAGGCGCCTAATGAAAGGTGGAATGATATTACGTCTGCTGCGAATGCAACAGATAGGAGGAGGGAACGTTCGGACGGAAAGCAATTTTGAACTTTGTCATTTCGGATCCGTTCAACTGACATATATTTCAACTTCACGTAAAAAAAAGATGAGGAAATGAACGTTCGTTAATTATACATTAAAAGAATGAAAAGTTACATCTGTTTGAATGATAAAATCAAGAAAATATATATTTATTTTAACTATTATTAATAAATTATTAATTTTCATGTCTGTTCTTCAGAAAAAACAATTTTTATTTATTATGAATTATGATTTTTTCCAATTATTTTTTATATTTTTATTTCATCATAATCCTGAAAACTTATGTAACTTTTACCAAATATAATATTATTGTTTGTAAAAATTGTAGAATTTTAGTCAATTTAGAAAAACCATTTTAATTTGTTACATTTCATTGCGGACATATTACGAAGTTCGAAATTGTTATCAGAGATAATGTTAGCCGATGTATGAATGTAACACCTCACTCAAAAAGTTGGTAGTATAACATATAGATGGCGCTTCTATCGACAAATCCATATGAGTTTTAGATAGTACCAAGCTTCAGACGACGCCTGCCAAAATTTTATGGAAATCTGACATTTAGTTAACAAGTTACTATGGTTTTAGTGACGCTACTTTTGTAATTTTCAAAACAATTGAAAAATCTTAATTTCGTGTATTGATAAAACATTGCTTGATAAGTGTTATTATAGTTTGTAACAGTTGTAGAACTTTACTCAATTCATCTTATTTCTATTTAAATTACTGATATACTTATGTAACTTTTGCAACAAAAAATATATTTGTTTGTAATAATTGCAACTGAATTAAAGTTTTACAGTCAACTTATAAGAAAATCTTAATATAATTAAAAAAAAATGTCAACAAGAATTTCATAGGAGATGGTATATTTTAGCACACTTGAAATTGTATTCGTATTTCTAAGGATTTTTAAGATTGAAAATGTTTACTTAATTTCTAGCTAATTTGTAAATGCTTTTATATTTTTAATGAAAACTTTAACTTTATTAATATTGTATTTGTTTATTACTTCAGTATTTTTATAACGAAAGATAGTATTTCTTTTATAATAAAGAGTGTCCCAACATTAACGTAAGATTTGAATTTGCCGCCCTTTGTTTGTGCAGTAAAGTGTTAAATTATTTTTTTTTCTTTGGGGTTTCCAGTACACAAATGTCGGCAAATTAAAATCTTGCCTTAATTTCGGGACACCCTTTATAAAGTTCATATCAAGTATTTTCTTTGTCAAAAAATGTTTGTATCAGTTTTTAATATAATTTATTTTAAAATATTAAAAAGTATGAAAAATTATTATAATTATGGTTAAATTTCTTTTAATATATTGAGGAAAATTGATAGATCAATTTTTAATAAAATTATTTATTTTTTTTGCGTCTTTTAATTGTTAAATTACAGTATATTTAAGGCGAAGTTAATAATTAATTTAATCTACTTTTTTTTTGAGTAATTTCAATATGTAGGGCATAAAAAAGTTGAAACAAAAAGAAAATAATTATAACGTGTATGTGTGTATCAGAAATGAAATGTGTTTGCCGTTTTTTTAATTAATTGTTCATTCGTGTGTGTTGGCGTATAAAGGTTTGTGCTGGAAATTGATTTTGGACAGAACAGAATGCTTTTGCTAGTCTGTATAGATTTATAGGGGAACGCAGATGAAACTAAACTAATTGGAAAATGTGTTTGTAAACTGGCGATTTTCCGTAATATTACAAATGAAATTCATTTTCCATGAAGCACAGTGTGTGTGTGCGAAATTAATATTTTGTGAGTCAGGGTCAGGTTAAAATATATATATAAATATATATTTTCTAATTAACTTTGAATTTTGCTTTCACGGAATTATTTGTTTGTAGAAATATTATTAAGTTTTTTTGGTTTATTTTATATACATATTAATTTATTTTACGAACTAAATTATTTTAGTGTTTTCATACATGTAAATAATTCTAGAAATTATTTTTTTTTTATGAAAATTTGGGACACCCAAATATTTTACAATATTTCTTCAAAAAGTTTTAAGAAAAAAATAATGTCTACGTGTCAAACTTCAACTCGATATTACATCTGAGTATAGAAATATCCTATAGCAAATATTCTAGGAAACGTCTTCAAAATATTAATTCAGAAAGTGATTATCCTCATCCTTATAGAAATTACTTATATTACAAGAAAATTTTAAAAACTCAACTACCTTTAGCTTGTCTACCATCAAAAGCACTGTTTTTGAGTAATTTCATATACATAAATGACTCATATAGATACTGACAGATTCACTATAGTCCGGTTTGAATTACTTTGTAATTAATACTTATATTTGTATCGCTGGAACATATAAACCAATATTAAAGGAAAAAGTTAAGTCCTCTTTAAAATATTCTTAAACTACGTAAAATTTTAGCTCTTAATGTATAATCTTATCATGTTTCATATAAAAAAAACATTTTATTATAAAATATTATGTAACACTTAAAAATTGTAAAACTTGTGTATCTAACATGTGAACTGTTTTGAAATGTTATAGTTTAGTTAAGTCCTCTTAGCGATAGATACATTTTATTTTCATGGAGGTAATTTTGTAATCCTTTTTGAAGTATGTTCCGTCTGTGAAAATAGCTTTTAATTTGCAAAGGAAAATTAAATTGCATTAGTAGCATGTGAAAAGAAAATTGAATAAAAAAACGGCCGTTCAATGTGCAAACAAATTCATCGTCGGAGCTTGAAGGACGTAACAAAATACTATGTAATAAACTAATTAAAGTTAGTTGGAACTAATTGCGTATAGACAGCAAAGGTCTATAATGTGACTGTTACACGAGAATAAATTACAGGCAACATATCAACTGGTATTGTCTAGAGTTTATATATACATTAAAACCTCGATCAGTGCGGATTCAATTGTACTGATTGAAAATTTCAGTTTTTTTTTCCCTGTAATAATCAAGTCTCTTTCTGTGCCGTTTACTTGTATGTGATTTTAAATTTCTCGATAAGTGCGATTTCAAATAGTACGGAATTCATTAGCCGCACTATGCGAGGTATTGCTGTACTTTATATTTAACATCCCGTTAAACTATCAGAAGAAATTCAAGATCAATTACCAAAGATTACATTGGTTACCTCGGTTCTCGAACGCCGCAATTCTCAAAAGTAATTCTTAAATGTATCTGTTTTCGAATAGATTTTCGGATCCCGGATACAATTTAGGTACTTTTACCATCAACACTCTTTCGATAACGTTTATAGTTAGTTAATTTTTTGTGTTTATTTTATGTATAAATTATTTACTAATTTCTTGGTAAATCAAGTAATAATGGAATATTCTTGACTTTGAAAATGGAGAATGTTCCCGAATGTTTCGATACTAACAAAATACAGTTCAAAGGAACTTTGTTCGACAACCGAGGTACTTTCATTAACAAAATTTTGTGGAGTAAATAGAAGGTGGTTAATTTACAAGCATTGTCATAATAACATATAAAAATATAAGGATTTGCATATATTGTAATTAGATTTTAGAAAACAATCCTATATCAATAACCAAAGTTTGTTACAGAAGAACCTCTCATTCGAACTCCTCATAAATCCAAAACAAAAACGTTTCTGTTTCCGAACAGATTTTCGGATCCCGTACAAAATTTATATATTTACGCAAAATAAATCGATTTAATACGTATCTATTTATTACATTTTTCTTAAAGTAATTGTATGGTTCTTGCAACAACAAATAATAACAATTATTGTATAAGACCTCATATTTTTAATTGTTTTTGCTTATCATTCTATGTATTAAGTATAAGAGCAATTAAAGGACTTAAAAAACGAATTATATCATTTTACATTCATTATTCTAAAACTGAAACCATTTTCTTCGTTGATTCAGTTTTCGAAGAATTTTATTTTTCTTTGAAACAATTATATTCGTCAATATTTAGAATTTGATGAAGAAACTATACTTATTGTAATTATTACTATTTTTGTGCATTTTATAATAAAAATTAAAATATTCTGACAAAATAATTCAATAATTAAAAAAAAAAACGTTTTTTTCCTATATTTTAATGTAAACAATATATAAATATAAAAACGTGCTTATTGGAATATTTTAAGACTTTTCCAAAATTAAATTATAATTGCGATGTATATGCAAATTGTATTTACATCGATTGGAACCTTGGAATTCATGTAAGAACGTCAATTTAATTTCTGTTTTTATTAATAACGACGTTACGTTGTTTGTTTTTGCTGTGACGTAAATTCAATTAAAAGTCTTCCCACGCGAATATCATTTTATATTAACTCTCTGGTCTTGCGCTAGTTCCACAAGTGCACATTTATTTACTTTTGCGTGGAAAAGTTTCCTGTGTTCTCCTAGATACTTTGCATTCATAAATATTTTTTCAGCTCTCTCATGCAAATGTAAGCCGCAGAGTAAAATGGGGACGGTCGACGGTATTAACATACCGTTCCCATTCGCATCCGAAATGATTGTAATAAGTTCAGCACTGTCGACACCATAAATGTTTTGGTATGAAAAGCTTCAGCTGTAATTACTGCGGTGCGTCTGCATTCGATGTAATTAAACAAAACTTTCAACATTATCCGATTATAATTCTAATGTTTTGTTACCAACATACATTCAAGATTTATTTTTGCTCTCACATTAATCATGTAGAGCTTTTATTAATCTTTCCTCTCGGTGTTTTAATCGCTTATATTTTAATTATTACATGTTGTTAAATGACTTTTTCTATTATATACAGTTTGGGTTATTTATTGTTCCGTTTGAAAATTTGAAATCAAAGTAAAATACCAATAACTGGTACACAAAATTATTTTCTTATACTGAAATGATCGCTTTTATCCCTTTATATAGTCCAGTTTCATTTTATGCGGTTTACTTTAGTATGTATTCAGTTCTTCAATTAGTCTGGTTTTCAACAGTCTGAGACATTAATCATGTAGAGCTTTTATTAATCTTTCCTCTCGGTGTTTCATTCGTTTATATTTTAATTATTACATGTTGTAAAATGACTTTTTCTAATATACACAGTGCGGATTCACGCTAAAGAAAGACACATTCTCAACTGTAAGACTTAATGGACAAGGTCTGCCTAAAGCAACAAAAGTCAAATATCTAGGCATGCATCCAGACAGAAGACTCACCTGAAAAGATCACATTCAGGCTAAGAGGGGGCAATTAGAAATAAAGTTTAGAAAACTCTACTGGCTTCTAGGGATAAGGTCGGAATTATTAGTGGAAAATAAATTACTTATATACAAAGTAACACTGAAACCAGTATGGACTTATGGCATCCAATTGTGGGGTGCGGCCAGTAAATCGAACATACAAATTATACAAAGGATCCAATCAAAATGCCTAATAAATATAATTAGGGCTCCATGGTTTATCAGGAATAAACAAATACACGAAGATCTTCATATAGATATAGTCGAGGATACAATACCAACATTAGTAGTTGATGCTAAGATATACTGGAGTCACATACTAAAGTTCCGGCTATTGGCATACTCGACAACAGTGAAACCACAAACAGGCTGAAGCGTTGCAAACCACTAGATTTAGTACATAGATTCAAGTAATTATCAATGTTCAAATCATCATACTGGTAACTATCCACCGGGAAAGATGATTATCCATTTAATGTCAACGGCGATCTTAAATTTACTCAATGTTCTCATTGATGAACAGATTGTGAATAAAATTATACGACATAAAAAACTTTTTGTATGTATTCAGTTCATCGATTAGCCCGGTTTTCAACAGTTTGATATATAAGCGAATCGAATACCTGCACTATTTCGGTTTTCGGATTATCCATATTAATCTTTTTCATAATATATTGTGGACATTATAATGATTTCATTTCATTTTTTCTAATATGTTATTCGAATTTATATTCGAATAAATGACAAATTTTCTTATAACATAACATATATACCTGTCGACTTGTCTGTATTTATATTAGTAGAACTTTTCTTAAATGGAAACAAATTCGATATTTTTTTTTCATTAATTTGGCTCCAAATTATTTTTATAATTTGTTACATAATAGACCATTTTGTTACATAATAGACCAGGGGTGGCCAAACTGTGGCTCGCGAGACCCATGCGGTTCTTCAAGAGTCTTGGCTAGTTGAACCACATTAAAACACAAATATTATTTATATTTTATATTATGATTGAGATTAAAAAAAAAATATTATACCAAAAAATTTTGCTGCAAAAAGTATGGCCACCCTCTGTAATAGACACTTATTGAATTTGCAAATTTTAAATTATAGGTTTGGTATTATATGTCAGGGGTGTCCAAACTGTGGCTTGCGAGCCCCATGCGGCTCTTCAAGAGTTTTGTGTGGCTCTACTAATAAATAAAATATTATATATATTTTACTTTATAATTCTTTTTTTTTTAATTTTTTAAACTCCCAATATTTTCGGGTAGGTAACAATGGCACTTACTACAAAAAGTCTGATCACACCTATTATATGTCGTTATAATCTTTCATAAATAGTTTTTAAATATTTTCCATATAATGAAAAATAAAATCATTCTATCATATGCTTTTGTATTTATTTAGTTATTATTTATTTGTTATTATTTTAGGGTAGACAAACTAATAAATTTAGTAATTATTATTATGATTACTTTTTTGGTAAAATGGACAAAGAATTATAATAAATGGAAAATGAAATAATAGTAAATTCCAATTATTTTATTTACAAAATAAATAAATTTAAAATATAAAAGGAAATAAAATTCTATTTTTATTTCATTCTTTTGGAATTATTATTTAATTTATTTTCAAATATAATTAACAAAAATATACTTTTAATTCATTATTTACAATATTTTATACAACTTATTGAATAGTGTAACATCTGGTACACAAAGGAAGTTTTCAATTTTTACGTTGAGTATGAATGATCCGTCAATATTTCATGTGCGATTTTCACGTCACATCAATCACAGTACACTGAATTACACTTTTCCGCTTTTCGTATATCATGTTAGAGTAATTTGTTTTACGAATAAACTAAACTTCACTAAACATATATTTTGCGAAAATAATTATGTAGGAAAACTTATAAAAGTACAGAAAAATAAATAATATAATTTGTAATTTGGTAATGATTATTTACTAACATTATATTTAGTACATTAGCATATGATTGTAATATTCTTGAGGATTTTTACGAAATTATATTACTCGAGTAATTTTCATTTCCAGACGGATGATAAATATGCAATTTATTTGTATCTATTTTTCAAATATTAATTGATTTTAAGAATTATTTAGGGTTTTCCCTAAACACAACTTTTGTTCAGGAATTTTTTATAAGAAATTGGAAAGTACAAAAAATCATTTTTGAAAAGTTACATAACATAAACACCACGTTTCAATACTTTGGTAGCTCTTGTTGTATATAACAGAAAATTGTTTATTAAATAATAATTAATCCTGATTTAACTCAATTTTTGTGTCAAAATTGTTATGATTTTTTTTGTATATTACCTAAAGATAAAATAAGCTTTGATGAAAAATAATATTAATTAATTAAAGTGAATAAAATATTTGTTGTAAAAGTTTATTAATATTTATTTTTTCAATTTTTGAATATTTTTTTTTATGTAAGCACTTCCTTCCTCCATGCAGCGAGAAGATATGTTTGTCTATATTTTCTCTATTTACTGTTTTATTTATATAAAAGTTATTCATGTATAAAATCTTAGTTTTGCAACAAAAAATAAATGATTGAAACAAATAGTTTTTTACTTCATCTATTTTTGAAATTGTTATTCGAAAACTGAACATGATTAACTATTATAAAAACGAAGTTTCTATTAATTATGAAAATTGTTTTCGCTTTTCGAACAACTAATATTTCATTCAATTATATTTTATTCGTATTTTAATATTTTGTTCCTAACTGGCTTTTATATTTCGATTACAAGAGCAATCATGACCTATATTCACGTTACATCTTGGAAGAAATAGCATCAAAGTTACTTAACTTCTTTCAATATTTTACCCTTAATTAGGTGTTATTACTCGTTGATTTAACAAGGAGCGACACTGAAAAATGTTCCAATTTCCACGTCGGATCTAATAGATACGTCAATATTTCATGTCGCGTCGATCACACTTTACTCGTATCAAAATAATCTTCCCATTTGTATCCTCTCGTGCGTAATTTGTTCGTAGAAATTAAAAGCTTATATCAAAAACATTAATTTTCCATGTTTATAGAGAGGCGAAAGCTCTCTTGCAAGTGTCGGAAGATAAATAATAAAGTGCTGATTAATATTTAACTTGAACTTAGTGCGGTGTTCTGTGCCGTACGTAATGTGCATAGGAGATAAAGAGCTTTTCCCTCTTTGGGAACAGATTATGTGGATGTGTTGTACCGGATGCATAATTATTGATTTATTAACGGTAACCCAATTTCCGGTGGATTATACCTAACAGTAAGGCCGGAAACGGAAAGTCCGAAGTCTTAAATTTAATTTAGTGGATGAAATAATGCAATTGTTTTGCTTCTTGATTTTCTTACCGCGTTATTAAACATTCCAAAAATTCTTAAACGAAGAGCTTGAACAACGGAATTTCTTGATGAACGTATTTTCATTATAAATCAGATTATTTCACACGATTTATTTTTATTTACTACAAGAATATTAATTAATAACACCAAACATATGTTTCAATAAAATGTATATAATGTTAACAATAGTTATTTATGTGTCAATATGTATATTGATATTTGGCATTTTAAAGAAGTTAAGCATTATAGAATTGTGCATAATTATAGGTTTTCTCTTCTATTTCGGAATAAATATCCCAAAAAATAAGTATGAGTTAATTTAGAAATAACAAATATTGCAATTTCATTACATCAATACTTGGATTTTAATTAGTCCGGATTATGTCCAGTTTGAAAATTTGAAAATAAACTAAATTTTAAGTACAGAAAATATTTTGTTACATCATTGTTTTTTCCATTCATTTCCCACGTTTATTTTTTTATAACTTTCAATATAAGTTTCAAATAATCCAAAATATTGGCAAAACCGGATTATGTGAGTTTTTTTTTGTATTATATCACAAATGTATGTTTGACAGTTTACAAAAGTTAAACCGTAGTGTATTGTTCATATTTTTTTGGTTGGGTGATCTTTTCAAATATTGAATTGTTACTTTTAATTTTAGAAGTAACAATTTTGTAAAGTTAAATGAAAAAATTCTAATTACAATTTGAATCCATTAAGTATTTTAGAAACGTAAGATAATTACATACATTATAATGAAGAAAAACTAAAACTGTTTTCTCCATTACACGAGACTACAGATGTTTAATTAAAAATTCTCAAAGCCTTCTTCAGCCTAAATTTTTTTCCAAGCTAACTTTATAGCAGTAAATGTATTATTAAACATTCCAAGCATTCTTCAAACTGAAGCATTCAAAATGATGCATTCCCTTGCTCATATATACAAAATATTTCCCAAAATTATATTCAAATTATCATTGAATCTAACATTCACTTTTATTAAACATGAAAACGTGCCGAAAATAAAATTATATACGAATGTATGAAATGCGTTATGAAATATTCATTTTCTTTCTTCAGTTATTATCTTATTTAAATATATATTTTTTTATTTTCTATTATAAATTTTTATTAAAGTACCAGAAAGCATTGAAATATTTTTGAATGTATATGAATTTTCAAGAGAAATAATAAAAAGATGAGTAAATTAAAATATCATTACAATTACGTCAATTTCTTAATTAATGTATACAATATTAGCATAATTATTTAATATAAGATTAAATGTATTTGTTTATGTTTCTCTTTTGGTACGAATTATAGTATAATGAGATTAATTGGCACTGTGTTACATGGAAACCGCGTTAAGTGAGTACCGTGTTATAGGAGGATCTACTTTAAATCCCTTGCATAATGAGATTAATTTGTACTGCGTTATATGGAAACCGCGTTAAGTGAGTACCGTGTTATAGAAGGATCTACTTTAAATCCTTTCATAATGAGATTAATTTGTAATGCGTTATATGGAAACCGCGTTATGTGAATCCCGTGTTATAGGAGGATCTACTGTAAATGCATTGCATAATGATATTAATTTGTACTGCTTTATATGGAAACCGCGTTATGTGAATTCCGTGTTATAGGAGCATCTACTGTAAAGTCATCCCTTGCACAACGAGATTAATTTGTACCGCGTTAATTGGAAACTGCGTTATAGGAAGGTTAACTGTATAGTCAACTCTTAAATAACGCGATAAATTAGTATGAATTATAGTATAATGAGATTAATTGGCACTGTGTTACATGGAAACCGCGTTAAGTGAGTACCGTGTTATAGGAGGATCTACTCTAAATCCCTTGCATAATTAGATTAATTTGTACTGCGTTATATGGAAATCGCGTTATGTGAATTCCGTGTTATATGAGGATCAACTGTAAAGTCATCCTTTGCACACTGAGATTAATGTGTAGCGCGTTATATGGAAATCGCGTTACAGGAAGGTTAACTGTACATCAACTCTTAAATAACGCTATAAATTGGTGAGAATTGTATGAGAATTTCGTGTAACTGGAGGGTTTCCTGTATATGTAAAAAATCGATTATTTAGTATAAACAATTAACAAAATAAAAATATAATTTATAAAGAAAATTCTATTAGATTCTTCCAAAAATTATTTTGTGATTTCATCATGAACTCACCAAGATTAGCTCAGTGAATAAATTCCACCTAACTGAATTTATATGAGTCCAACAAAAAAGTAGTCTAGTAACACCCAAAATACATTTTTTCCCCGTCATCTACCAAATCCCCCGAGTCAGCCTTTCACATTCCTCCTTAACTTTGCCCCCCCACCAAACTCACACAAAAACCTGTGTATGTGTGTCCTCGTAAATCCAGTCTCATCCCTTTCTTTTTCATCTTTCTGCACTTTTCAGACGTCCCAAAGTGCCAGACTTTTTTTTATATTCCTTCACGAAATGAGTGGATATTTCGTGGAGTATTAAAGAAAAAAGGAACTGTGCCTTCTTGATCGATGCG
>NW_017098172.1:0-6717 GCF_001412225.1 Nicrophorus vespilloides
TTATGGTAAATTTGAGTATATACAATATTTATATAACTCTAGAATTCAATAATTTTGATTATCTCTGAATTTGTGAAAGTTTAAAACATTTTTTCCTACAAATATATTTAAAAATTTCATCAAAAATTACTATTTTTTTATTAATAACAATTGAAAATCGTCTATTTTCTGGTAAGTGTGAGTATATACAATAGTTATATAATGTTAGAATTCAATAATTTTGATTATCTCTAAATTTGTGAAAGTTTAAAACATTTTTTCCTAAAAATTTATTTAAAAATTTCATCAAAAATTTCTCTTTTTTTATGAATAATATTTGAAAATAGTCAATATTTTGGTAAGTGTGAGTATATACAATATTTATATAACATTAGAATTCAATAATTTTGATTTTCTCCAAATTTTAAAATATTTTTTTCAAAAAATTTATTTAAAAATTTCATCAAAAAAATGCATGTTTTTTATTAATAACATATGAAAATTGTCTATTTTTTGGTAAGTGTGAGTATATACAATATTTATATAATATTAGAATTCAATTAGTTGGATAATTTTGCTAAAAAAAAGCAAATTTCATGACTTTTTTTCCTAAAATTATTTATATTTTTTATCTAAATTTGTAAATTGTTTTTAATAAATTTTTAACATGTTTGAGCATTAATGGATTATGTAATTAAAAAAAAACGTAATTCGTAACATGTTTTTTTATTAGTTAATTTATCGTATATTACAAAATTTAATGAAAACCAGCTATCAAATGTAAGAAACATTGAAACTCTGGAAAGTGACAGACTTTAGATGAAATTCTTCGCATGGTGTTAATAATGATGGTAATGGTCATAAGCTTTGGCAGAAGCAGCAG
Source organism: Nicrophorus vespilloides (assembly GCF_001412225.1). Classification (NCBI taxonomy): domain Eukaryota; kingdom Metazoa; phylum Arthropoda; class Insecta; order Coleoptera; family Silphidae; genus Nicrophorus; species Nicrophorus vespilloides. Next base: position 863 of record NW_017098172.1, read on the forward strand.
CGTGGGCGGCCAAATGGGCAGCTCTGGCGTGTTGAACTTCAATGGTATCAACTGGTACTCCTTTCACGATCAAAGGTACGTGTTGTTCATAACCATAAGAAGAACCATATCCTCCATGGTTGTAAACAGCTGGAGCGTGAAGAGTATGGGTGGAATATCCATAAATTTCAGCAGCTGGAGCGTAACTCTTGTAAGATGAGCTTGGATCTTCGTAATAGTAATCATGTCCACTTTGAGCTTCAGCCTCAGCTTTGTGCAAGAAATGAGCAGCTCTGGCGTATTGCACCTCAGCAGTATCAATTGGTACTCCACCCTTACCAATCACAGCAAGATGTTGAGGTCCATGGTAAATGGGAGTAGAATATCAGCCAAAGCGCAAGCAAAAACAACCTAAAATAAACCAATTAGTAAAAAGAAAACCTAATCAAATTGATGATAAAACTTACAAAGAATTTCATGTTTAAATTGAGTTGAAAACCTCCTCGGATCAGGACTGTTTGTCGACTGTGCTCTAAACCACCAAAATCTAGCCTTTTATAGTCTTACAACCACGAAAAGTATTCATGGAATTCACTATACGCACATTTCACAACCTTCGTTACTAATTTTGACACATATTACAATTGCCGCTTTAATTCCTTGAACTTTATTCATGCTCACTGATCTCAAACGCAATTAAATTTGTTGCACGAAAAGAAAACATTTCGTTTCGAATGCGTTCAAATTGCTAATTTTAATTCGAGTTTTTTTTTTGTTAAAGTTTTTTATTTTTGTTGCATTCTTATTAGATTCATTAAATTCTTGAATTCATTCAATTTGAAGGAAAAAAAATATCATATTTCCAAAATTTTTCATAAAAAGTTTATTCTATATTTTCTCTATAATATCAAAGGAAAAGTAAGATTTTTCAGTTTGTCTTTTCATATTGAAAATTTATAAAATCAAATTTACAAATTTACAAAAATATTTACTAACTTTCTTTGCAAATATTAAAAGAAATATTTGAAAATTACGAAAATATTAATGGAATTAATACGACTTTGCACATACACTAATTAGTTTTTAATTTAATTTGTGAAACATCCGTAAAATCTATTCCTTTTAATTTAAAAATGTGTGCATAAATTTCGTGGTTGATGTATAAAAGACGAATTTTTTGGTTGTTTTAAGCACAGTCAACAAACAGTCCTACTCCAAGGAGGTTTCCACTGCTTTAACCATGAAATTCTTCGTAAGTTATATCATCTATTAATTATAAACTACTAAATTGATTTCTATTGATTATTTTAGATTGTATTCGCTTGCGCTTTGGCTGTTGCCTCTTCTGGATATTCATCTCCAAAGTATTATGGACCTCAACATCTTGCTGTGATTGGTAAGGGTGGAGTACCAATTGATACTGCTGAGGTGCAACACGCCAGAGCTGCTCATTTCTTGCACAAAGCTGAGGCTCAAAGTGGACATGATTATTACTACGAAGAACCAAGCTCATCTTACGAGAGTTACAATTCTGCTCCAGCAGCTCAAACTTACGGATATTCCACCAAGATTGTCCACGAGCAAGCTGCTTACAATAATCAAGGATACGGTTCTTCTTATAGTTATGAACAACACGTACCAATGATCGTGAAAGGAGTACCAGTTGATACCATTGAAGTACAACAAGCAAGAGCTGCCCATTTGGCCGCTCAAGCCGCTCAAAGTTACAAGAACTACCAAAGCCCATCCACTTCCAACTACGGTTCTTCTTATGGTTATGAGCAACACGTACCATTGATCGTGAAGGGAGTACCAGTTCATACCATCGAAGTTCAACACGCAAGAGCTGCCCATTTGGCTGCCCACGCTGCTGCTTCCACCAAAGCTTACGACCACTACCATCACTATTAAATTACCATCGAAGAATTTCACTAGAAGGCTGTCACAATCCAGAGTTTCAATTGTTTATTACCATAGCAATTTGATAGCTGGATTAAAACTCATGTTTAACTCTACATTAAAGCATCAATAAAAACAATTACAAAAAAAATACAAATTGATTTACTATTTCCTTTAAACTACAACAAAAAACAATGATATTAATGAAAAATTCTTCATTTTAAATGAAAATAATAACCTGATAATTCAATTTAATTATTTTGTTTAATAACAAAAACGAAATTATTAAAGTTTTTATTATTAAAAAAATATTTGTATCATAATTTTTTTTTTCAATAATTAATTGTAAACTATAGAAATTATATTTATTTTTTGATCAAAAACTTCTCATCATTTATTGTTTTATAATAATTGTTTTGATTTTTACAAATTCGTTAGCAAATCAATGAAAATATGAAGAAAGTACAAATTTACTTAATTTAATGAAAAAGCATTTTTTTCTTCTTATAATTAATTAGTAAACTAAATTGTGGAAAGTGTAAGGTAATTTATTAAATTTATGTATGAATACATATAGATTTAGCATTGCTTCATATCAATTTTGCACATAAAAAATGAAATTTTCTAATCCAATTTCTTTAAATTATTTTATCAAAATATTAAAAATGTCGAAAAGTAAATTAATTTATTAATGTAATTTTGAAGAAAAAAGGTAATAATTTTCTTAGCACAAGAATTTCAAAGATTTTGCAAAGTCAAAATCAGTTTGTAGCAGTAATAAATTTTGTTAAAAATTGGGGAATTTTCTGTTTTGAAAAATTAAACTATTTCATGGATTTTTTTTTGTATATATATTTTTATTGATGCTAATTTACAAAGTATGATGAGAAGTTATCCAGCTATCAAAATACACATTTTGAAACTCTGGATTTGTGACAGTCTTAAATAGAAATCCTTTGGATCAAGTTAATAGTGATGGTAGTGGTCATAAGCTTTGGCAGAAGCAGCAGCATGGGCAGCCAAATGGGCAGCTCTGGCGTGTTGAACTTCAATGGTATCAACTGGTACTCCTTTCACGATCAAAGGTACGTGTTGCTCATAACCATAAGAAGAACCGTATCCTCCATGGTTGTAAACAGCTGGAGCGTGGAGGGTATTGGTGGAATATCCATAAGTTTCAGCAGCTGGAGCGTAACTCTTGTAAGATGAGCTTGGTTCTTCGTAATAGTAATCGTGTCCACTTTGGGCTTCAGCCTCAGCTTTGTGCAAGAAATGAGCAGCTCTAGCGTGTTGCACTTCAGCAGTATCAATTGGTACTCCACCTTTACCAATCACAGCGAGATGTTGAGGTCCATGGTAAATGGGTTTAGAATATCCAGCTGATGCCACTGCCAATGCGCAAGCAAATACAACCTAAAATAAACCAATTAGTAAAAAAATGTAATCAAATTGATGATAAAACTTACAAAGAATTTCATGTTTAAATTAAGTTTAAAACCTCCTTGGAAAAGGACTGTTTGTCGACTGTGCTCTAAAACCACCGAAATTCTTGGTTTTATACTTTTGGTCGAAGTGAATGGCGCGAAATAAATTTTACGGAAGAATCACATAAGAAATTTACATTGTTTTTAACCAATTAGTTTCACACATATTTCAACACTTAATGTATTGAAATATATGGAATTTTTCGGGTACATTTACCAATATTTATTGGAATAATTACTTAAGCAATTATAATAAAAAAAAAAACACAAAAATCATTGATTTCTATAAAATTAAATTGTTTCAATCTACATTAATTTATTAATATTAATTAATTGTTAATTTGTTCTTCACTTTCTACAAATTTTAAGTAGAATTTGTTAATGAAATGTGTTAATTTGAATGAAAGAAAATTTAATATATAAATTACAATGATTCACTTAAATTTAAATGTTAAATGATAATAATTGTTTTTATTTTTACATATTTGATAGCAAATCCATGAAAATATGAAGAAAGTACAAATTTAGTTAATTTAATGAAAATGCATTTTTTTCTTCTTATAATTAATTAGTAAACTAAATTAAAGTGTAAGATAATTTATTGAATTTATGTATGAATACATGCAGATTTCAATATCATAAAAAATGAAATTTGATGTATAAATTACAATGATTCACTTAAATTTAAATGTTTATTTTATAATTACAGATTAAGAATGTTAACATACTTGAAATAAAGAAATACATTTTCAAATTTAAACCTTTCTCTTGTTAAACCGAATGAAAATTACTTAGAAAATAAACACATTTACAAAACGTAACGAAAATTGTGCTGTAGGAAAATGTATATCAAATTTCAATAAAACAGTAATAAATTGTACGCGTTACGCAAGTAACACTTAATAGTTTCTGCGATCATTGAGCATGAAGGAACCATAGACACAATCATAAATATTTGTCAATTAGCATTTTGCATGTTTGATGCAAAAGAGGAAAAAAAAAACGTAAATTGAAATAAAGAAAGAACAAGTAAAAAAAAAAGTAAAGTGAACTTGCATAAGAATGTGAATATGTGTGTTTCGTGGTTAAAAGTATAAAAGGCTACAATTTGATGGTTTCGAGCACAGTCGACAAACAGTCCTGTTCCGAGGAGGTTTTCAACTCAATTTAAACATGAAATTCTTTGTAAGTTTTATCGTCAATTTGATTAGGTTTTCTTTTTACTAATTGGTTTATTTTAGGTTGTTTTTGCTTGCGCTTTGGCTGTTGCCTCAGCTGGATATTCTACTCCCGTTTACCATGGACCTCAACATCTTGCTGTGATTGGTAAGGGTGGAGTACCAATTGATACTGCTGAGGTGCAACACGCTAGAGCTGCTCATTTCTTGCACAAAGCTGAGGCTGAAGCCCAAAGTGGACATGATTACTATTACGAAGAACCAAGCTCATCTTACAAGAGTTATGCTCCAGCTGCTGAAACTTATGGATATTCCACTCATACCCTTCACGCTCCAGCTGTTTACAACCATGGAGGATACGGTTCTTCTTATGGTTATGAGCAACACGTACCTTTGATCGTGAAAGGAGTACCAGTTGATACCATTGAAGTTCAACACGCCAGAGCTGCCCATTTGGCCGCCCACGCTGCTGCTTCTGCCAAAGCTTATGACCACTACCATCACTATTAACTTGATCCAAAGAACTTCTCTTTAAGACTGTCACAAATCCAGAGTTTCAAAATATGTATTTTGATAGCTGGATAACTTCTCATCATACTTTGTAAATTAGCATCAATAAAAAAATATATACAAAAAAAGATCCATGAAATAGTTTAATTTTTCAAAACAGAAAATTCCCCAATTTTTAACAAAATTTATCACTGCTACAAACTAATTTTGCCTTTGCAAAATCTTTAAAATTCTTGTGCTAAGAAGATTATTACCTTTTTTCTTCAAAATTACATTAATAAATTAATTTACTTTTCGACATTTTCAATATTTTGATAAAATAATTTAAAGAAATTTAATTGGAAAATTTCATTTTATTTCTACAAAATTGATATGAAGCAATGATAAATCTGTATTTATTCATAGATAAATTCAATAAATTACCTTACACTTTTCATAATTTAGTTTACTAATTAATTATAAGAAGAAAAAATGCAATTTCATTAAATTAACTAAATTTGTACTTTATTCATATTTTCATTGACTTGCTATAAAATATGTAAAAAAACAAAACAATTATTATAAAACAATAAATGAATGAGAAGTTTTTGATCATAAAAGAAATATAATTTCTATAGTTTAAAATTAATTATTGCAAAAAAAAATAAAATATAATACAAATATTTTTTTAATAATAAAAACTTAAATAATTCCGTTTTTGTTATTAAACAAAATAATTCAATTGAATTATCAGGTAATGATTTGCATTTAAAATGAAGAATTTTTCATTAATATCAATGTTTTTTGTTGTAGTTTAAAGGAAATA
>NW_017098173.1:0-4069 GCF_001412225.1 Nicrophorus vespilloides
CTCCATGCTTTTTATTTTGTTTTTTCTGTTTTTATTTTCTTTTTTTTTCTGTCTTGGCCAAAAAAACATTCGACTTATTGCCAGAGATGTTGGCAAGTCGTGAATAAAAAAAATAGTCACTGACATTATTTATTTATTTCTTTCTGCATCTAGGAAACTTTTATTTAATTGTTATTTGTCTATTTATTTATTTTTATTTCTATTGGTTGCAATTGGTTCTATTAAAATATAATTTATTTTTCAGAATATGAGAAAATACAAGGTTACATTCAGAGGTAATTATAATATAAATTATAAACTATAATACCTAAAAAGAAATAAACAACCAAATATAATAGATGTACTTTTCGTGGAAAGCCCATTTTCTTTAATCCTACTACATGCTATTTTCTATTATTCACGGTATATGTATTAGTTCCTTTATATTGTATGAATATAATGGTTGGTCAAACATGAAGAAATTGTTTTATTTAATTAATATGTTACAATCACGAAATGAATGTATACATATATATTTTGCTTAATATATTTCCCAGTGCAACAAATATGATAAGCATAATTGATTCAACGGCCAATTTTCCTTAGCAATTTTAATTATTAATTTAGTTGATATTTATGATTTAACAAATTATTTAATATCAAGATTCTAATTATTTAAGGCAGTTTAGTTTCTGTACTGTGAGAATAAACGATAAACGTATGTCAGGCATAATCTTAAATTATTATTTTTTTTTAATTTATAATTTTTACATTATTTATTAAACACTTTTTTATTATTCTTTTTGCCATCATGTTGTCCGGGAGATATTTGTTCATTTTTTTGTATGCTTATGTGGTCGTCCGTACCCAGTTTATTGTTTAATAGTATTCCAAAGTATCTTTCTTTTCTACTTGTTTTATGTTGATATTGTTTATGGTGATGTTTAGTTGGATCTTGCTAGCATTTATTTATTGTAGGATCATGTAATGTGTTTTTGTCTAGTTTATTGTTAATAGATTGTCATAGTATCATGTTTAGTAGTTTAATTATATTGTTGCTAATGCTGTTCTGCAACGCCGTCTCCTCCCTGTGACCGTATAGAATACCCTGTCTATGTCCGTCAATGTCATTTGTATAAATATTGTATAGCGCAGGAGCAAGGGCTTTCCGCTGGGGGATAAGTAAAATATGTACATAAATATCTAAATGTTTGACAAAAGTACGTAAATAACTATTGCATTTAGTTAGAAATAGAGGATAGAATTAGAGGATAGAAATAAAAAATGTAGTTGAATTGTATAATTTATTTATTTTTATAATTTAATAATAAAACTTTTATTATTATTCTTATATACAGGTCAATTTTAGATTTTCTTAATGGTGGTAGGCATTGTAAACTGGAGCAGCTACGATGGTCTTGGTTGGGATGATGGCTTTGGCAACGACGGCCTTTTGGACGATTGGTTCTCCCTTGTATTCGACTCAGCGTTGAAACCGTTTTGGGCATCAGCAGTGTAGTGGACGGTACGGGTGACACCATCAGGTTGGACCAAGGTGTAGTATCCCTTGACAACATCTCCGTCACGTTCTTCGTGTTGGTTCTTGAACCGTATGGCACTTACACGGTTTGACATACCGGTTACAGCGTCTTGAACTCCGTATTGGTAAGAGTATTCTGGGTGGGTATCTGGGTATACTTCTTGGTGAACAGCCTTGACGTTTGGGGTGGCGTAGTGAGCTACTGGAGCTACAGACTTGAAGACAGTTGGGGTGGCGTAGTGGGCAGCAACTGGGGCGGCATAATGAGCAACTGGGGCCAAGGTCTTAACGAAAGCTGGGTCGGCGTGGTAAGCGGTGATTGGGGCGCTGTAGTGAGCAGCTTCTGGGGCGGCGGAGTAGTGGGCTACTGGGGCACCACTGAGGGACGAGTAGGATGTGGCATGGTGTCCGACTCCAATTACTCCGGCATGAGCGCATGCTACCAAAGCAGAAACAGCCAAAATCTAAAAATATAAAGTTTTTTTAATATTGGGGTTACTCTCTCTATGCACTAATAGCTACCTTAGCGAACATGTTGAATTCGTTTGATTCAAATTGATACTAATCCATAAATTCGCACACGCTTTTATATTAACCTGGACGACATCCAATTCGTTCAATATGTTATGTGGACCATAAATTAGAAATGCAAAATTCTTTTTACTAAAAAAAGAGATACTGAATTTTTAATTAGATATGCACTACTCTGAATTGTATATAGCACAATAAAATGCATTACTAATTTCAATTATATAAGTTTATCATTCTAATAACATTAATTGTTTAATTATGATTATTTATTGCATTTGTCAATACTTATATTGAGTCTTCCATTTAGTTATTTACTGATTATATTTGTGCATGCTCTTCATGAGGATACTATTCAGTCCCAATTTATGATTATTTATGATTTAACTATGATTATTAATTGTATTTGTTCACATCTTTACCCGAAGGTATATGACTACTACAAGATTAGTTCCCAGACTAACAGGCTCGACCGATATATTTGTTTATTGCGGGTTATTTTCCACTTCTTCTAAATGACTATTCTTCTGTATACAGTACGTCTTCTTACGTATAAGACTACAATTTTATAATTAAAGGTTAGTTCTAGCCCTAATGGTTAGCAACTGGAAGCTAGATTAAGAACTAAGTCATCCAAGTGTTAAATAAATACTACTTTATATACTCCAGATCGAGAATACTTCAAATTAGTTCACAATGTCAGATATTCCATTTTGAAATCGTTAAAGGTGTGCCGCCACAAAAAAAAAATGTTGAGAATCACTGACTTAACTTCTAAATTTTTAGATTTTATACCAATAAAATAAATGTGGCAAAAATATTGAATAAATAATATATATTTTAATAAATTACTTTTTTTGTAATATAGTATACACAATTTTATATACCTGTGAAGTTTTAATAAGTTTGTACAAAGGTATTTAATAATATTTTTTTGCAGCAATAAATTAGTTATTTTGTAGTAATAATTATTGTTTTCTCTATTCGGCAACGACGAATGTATGGACACACCTAAGTTTGACCTAGTTTCACCTATGGAAAACCAAGGCTACTCGTATACTATTTCTCGTATAAATATATTTGGCAAAAAAACTATTTTCTGCTACGTAAAAATAAAAAATATAGTAAAACTAAAAGCTTATTATCAATATTGGGAATAGTAAAATAAATTTTAAATATTACAAAATATTATGATAGATAATATGATATATTTATTTCATCATATAGAAGTATTTTTTATTATCGACCCTAATTTTAACATAATTCTTAAATAAAATATTGTAAAATATATACGTTAATTCTTATTAGTGTTTATATTGTTTCCATTATCTGATATAAAAATGTAACCATATGTACATACTTTGTTTAAATTATGATAGTAAATCATCAATGTCATTTGCATCATGTCTATACAAATTATGTTTGTTATTAAAATTTATATAAACTTAAATATAACACAGCTTTTTGTTAATTATAAAAAATATTTGATCAGGGCGATTATTTGCATTTCAGATAATAAAAAATATTTCTACAATACAATTCGTTTTATTATAAAAATATTAGACTATTTCTTATTCATAAAAAAATGTCATATAAATATTTTAAAGACAATTTTATACAAACAATTTTACTCTTCAGTTAAATAACACTTTTTTAAAGTAATAATTATATATTTATTTGTTTTATAATTTTTATACCAAATTTCATTTATATTAAATTATGGCCATACAATTATTATTACTTTACATTATTTTATTTAAATTAAACACAAAAAAAAATATAAAGTATAACTAGTAACAAATAATCAATAATTTTATTCAATTTAATAATATGGTTTTTCAAATAAATATATCGAAATTGGATTACATAGAAGGAATTGTTTTTTTCAAGTTCAATTTCTCAAAATCGATAATAATTACTGACCAACGTTGGGTGGGGCAAAGGAGAATGGATTTATATAAATATTACGAAAAATCTACGACACAGTATCAGTTTGTATCATAAACAATCAATATGTTCGCT
>NW_017098173.1:4081-4749 GCF_001412225.1 Nicrophorus vespilloides
TGGAGTATTCGAACTTGGTCATGGTCATCATGCCACTTCCTACTCCTCCCTCAGCGGTGCTCCAGTAGCTCACTACGCTACTGCCCCAGTTGATGCTCACTACGCTGCTCCAGCTGTCGTTAAGACAGTTGCTCACTACGCCACCCCAATTGCCGCTCACTATGCTGCCCCAGCTCACTACGCCGCCCCAATTGCCGCTTACCACCACGCTCCAGCTGTTGTCAAGACCGTCGCTCCAGTAGCTCACTATGCCGCCCCAATCGTAAAGGCCGTCCATCAAGAAGTATACCCCGACACCCACCCACAATATTCTTACCAATACGGTGTACAAGACGCTGTGACCGGTGATGTCAAGAACCAACACGAAGAACGCGACGGAGATGTTGTTAAGGGATACTACACCTTGGTCCAACCTGATGGTGTCACCCGTACCGTCCACTACACCGCTGATACCCAAAACGGTTTCAACGCTGAAGTCGAATACAAAGGAGAACCTATCGTACAAAAAGCCGTAGTAGCCAAGACCATCGTTGCTGCTGCCCCAGTATACAAAGCTTACCACCATTAAAAATGATATTATTGCAATTATTTATTAAAGTATAAAATCTAAATTTGATACAAAAGATCGTTTAATTTATATCATTTATTGTATAGTCTGAACAAGTTTA
>NW_017098174.1:0-6742 GCF_001412225.1 Nicrophorus vespilloides
CTATTTTTTACTATTTTCATGTAACTTTTTTTATAAATATGTAAATGAAATTAATTCAATAAATAATGTTTATTTAAAATTTACATTGATTGTTTCATGAATTCAGAATGGGGGGGGGTAATATCAACTTACGCAATAATATTTTGGGGTAATGGTTAAAAAAGTTCCCCGGCCGCTGCTTTAGAGGCATTTTTGACTATCCATTAATAGTCTTAAATGATCTTCAATATTACGTTCGTTTGTAAATAAGAATTTAAATGAATTGAAAATGTAAATGAATATATCAAATTAATTAATTGCAATTTGAAGAGGAAATTACGTTGGTAACTGTGAGTTTACGTGCATCGATTGTACACAAGCTGTATTTCAAATTATTTAATTATAATGACTCGTGTATTGAGGAATTACACAGAAGCAATTAAATTGAACATTTCGAAGTGATTAGTGATATAAACTTAATGCGCTGTAAACATTATTGATTTTGCAATAATATTGGTAGAGTTTACACTGAAATAATTCGGTATGATTGCGAATTAAGATTTCCGAGCGATTCAAGTATCAAGCGAATGGGTGTGTTTCGATCGTCCCACGTGCAATCCCCACGTTGAGACTAATTAATTACAAGTCCATTAATACTTTCGAACAACTTGTTTAAAATATTCGTCAGTATTCCATTCCACCACCTCAACCGTCGCACACTTTGGAAATTTCAGAAGTTTGCAGGACAGGGAGGAAATGCAACTTGGCTTCGAGGTAACATACTGTTTGAAATATAGTTTCGCGCCGTTATTGCTCCTGATGGATATGGCTTTTTCGTCGGTTAATCGCATCACGTACGTCTACCCGCCTTTAATTAATACGAACGACGCCAATAACAATGACTGTAATGTATATTAACGAGGCTGACGCTTTAACGGCGTCGCGACGCCTCGCGGCAGGATACACCCGACGACGTCACGTCCGCAAAGACGCGAACGCGTTGCCAACACATGCCGATGGATGGATATTGCCAACACGAAACTTTAAATTAACATCGCTCAAAGCATAAAACTTAATTAAGATTATACGCGCAGATTTCTGTCCCTGCTTCTTCGATTTTACTACCCAAACACATTGTTCCGTTCTACCTTTAAATTTAATTAAAACATATTTCTTTACAAAAATCTCATTATTTTGCAGCTCTTATTGAAAAGACAACAGGTAATGACAATCAACACTATCTGTATGACATTATTTTGTTACAAGTACTACACTTGTCAAGTATAGCGTACAACAGTACATTCACATGAAAACATACTTGCCAAGTATATAATCATTTTATAACTTTTCTGACCAAGAATTATTGCTAATTGTATATATTTTTAATGATACTGAAAGTACTGAATCTTTCAACGCAACTGGAGTAAATTGTTTCTTGTTAGAAGCAGTATTAAAACGAATTCTGGATAAAAGTTAATAAGATTGTAGTTAGCAAAGATGAGGTATTTCTACATAGAGCGACGTTTCTCTTAATTGCTAATTAGACGTTTAATCCCGTTTCCAGAATCACGCTCGTATTTTCTGGGTTTACCGGATGATTAGAAATAGTTTTTCACGATCTCTTTTTGAGGACATGGCACGCTGAGATTTACCATATCTATCACCGGAATTTCAGTTCCATTCATTATTTTCAATAGATTTTAAATTTCAGGTACAATTAATACATATGTAATGTAACAATTTAAATATCGTTCTATCAATTGGACGTAAAATCTAATAATTGTAACGAATAATAAATTGGATATTTGTTGTAAAAAAAAAGAGAAGAATGACAATTTACAAGCAATATGAACTCTTGCATAAATTTGCAATTTCTCGAATAGTAGATTTGCAAAAGTTTTCGCAGACAATTAGAATAAATTCTGGATTAATCGAAAGGTGGTTGAAGCCAAACGAACTTTGAAATTGAATTTAAGACCGAATTAGAGCCTGAACTGGATGAGCGGAAAATCTCGTTCGGCTTCAATTAACTCGAAGGGGCGTGCAATAAAAGTAACATCCAAACAGATAGTAATTGAATGCATGCGAGAGGAGCAACGCATACCAGGATTTAAATAATATCTGTTCGTCGTGGAATAAACTACACAAATCGTCATTAATTTTCGTTTGCTGTCACGGTACTCGTTTTATTTGTAATCACCGGAGCGTAATTTATTGATTCCCATATAATGTATGCAAAATAATAACAGTTTCTTCGTTTGATGCATCAGGAAGAATCGTTCTTGTCTTCTTCGCAGAATATCGCACGTCGATGCTTTGAACTAGTTTTCCTTCTAGACTTTGATGTAAGTTGGGTTGCTTGCGATCTGTTCTCATTTTGCTTTTGTTCTTCTTTTCTTCAGTCTGACCGGTTTTTGATGTTGATGATGACCAGGCGGACTGGTTTCACTCTTGACGAGAAATTGCTATTTTCTAGCATGGTATTAAACACGAGCAAAGAGTATCTAATGTCAATTGCAGCTGCTCAAAGAGAGCGTTATAATTCATGAAGAAGATAAATTAAAAAAAAAACGTTTCTACGCTTTCCTCGTCAACAGATGAAATTTATTATAATTCAATGATACTTTTAAGTAATAAAGTAATATGTAAGAGTCGGTCGTATTTTTAAATTTTCTGTTGTAATGCATATTTTTATATTACTATTACCATTAATCAAATGTACATGATGTTTTGACAAAACAAATTTCCAAGAATTTATTAAATTTAATAACATATATTTTAGGATCATTGATAGAATACAAATTACAAATTTTAACAATATACAGTAAGACCTCGATTAAAGCTGATTTTCTATAACGCGGTTTACTGGAAACCTTAAAAAAGCTTAAAATTTATCATTGCTTGTTTGAGATGTAGATTAGCAGGATATTTAGGTGTTACTGTAGGTTTCTGGTTAGGGCCTTTCCAATGACGACCTTCAGGAACTGCCAGGACAAGGAATTGAAGAACGCGAAAATAGTGAATCTGAAGACGATGAACTTAGAAAAAGTTGATCCAATTGTAGCGAATGATCCAAATTGTGACAGGAGTGCAAAACAAGAAGAGGAGTTTTGCTTAATTCCAAAAATATCAAAAGAGTTAGGACATTCAATATTTCTGTATGCAAATGTTTGTGTTATATAAATCATATATTATAATGCAAATTAAAATTAAAGTTTATTTTTTAGTAGCGTATTTGATATGTCTTAAAATGACCTCCTATAACGCTGTTTCGTTTAGTGCTCTGTCTTCAGGACTTTCTTACTGTATAATAATTAATATCATACGAGCCTAAGAGTTTGGCTTTTATGTATTTTCTTCAAACTATGAAACTAATGCTTGTTATCATCAATGATAGTTAAATTGAAATGTCAGTATGACACATAGAGTGAATGAAGGTGGAAATTGCATCCTATGTCGGCTGAGTGGCGGAAAGTGGTAGACAATAAAGAAGAACAACAGTGGACACAGCAATAGAGGACATTCTCACTGCTAGCTGTACTTGATAAACATTGAGATGTATTATAAAAACATACAAAACTTGCAACATAATGTGAAATTACTTAATTTCGTAAGTGGTTATTAAAACAGCCCGTTAATTTATATTTTTAATATACAAAAATTATAAATCATGGCTATTTCATTGACAATTTATGGTACAAATTTTTTTTTAAAAACAAAACGAGAAGCAAACAACAGCAATAATTAAAAGTTTGATGGGCACTAAAATTTAAAAAAAATCTCTTTTTAACGATCTGTTTCAGCCGGCGTAAACGCATAAATATCATATTTAATGATTAAACAGCGAGCGAAGTAAATAAATATTAAAAAGTGCAATTCAGGTTTCGGTTGGACGTATGGATGGATGTTCCCAGCTGGATGCTGGATGAAAATGATAATATTTAAAGCGGCGCTGGGACGGAGGCATTAATTAACACCCCATCGGTCCGGGGATTTCCCCCAAAATTGTAATGCATCGCGAGCGTCGGTTTGAGGTGGTTGAGGAGCAGGAGGGGTGGGGGGGTGAACCCCCGCGTTAATAATAACAGTAACAGTAACAATAATAAACGGCCCATCGTTATCGTTCACATTTACATTTCCCGATACGCAAATTCCACACAAAACGTATCCGAATTTGCATATTATGTAACGCACACACAGACGTGTATACATGTATATACACGCATATATACATATACATTCAAACATACCCACGGTATGCATTATACATATAATTTATTAACGCGGAATACAAGTATACAAGCTATTTGGAATTACTCTAACAACGTCTATATATGCAACCAAACATACCCAACACAATTGATAGTTCATACAGGCATTGTTATATTTATGTAAGCAAAGCATTACAAGTTTATTACACGCATATATTATTGTTCCATTCAATATTTTGTTACATCACAATGACCAAATGAATGAATAAAACAATACGCATGTGCCTTTCGCCGAGAGTAATAAAAATACGTACAGCAAATTAAATTTTAATTGAGGCTGCTGTCCTCATCACATAATTTTCAAACTAATCATATTGTTGAATCCGCAACATACTTGACATGAGACATAAATGTATCTAGTGGTTAAAGTCAGTTGCGGCTTTTTTTCATTCCCGGGACACTAGGTAACTGTTTAAGGCAGTGGTTTCCAAACTTGATGTTACTACACCTCCCTCAAACATTCAGCTTTCATATGCATATATTGGATTCATTCTATATATTATAGTTTTCGAGTAAAGCAATGAAATGTGAAAACACTACTTTTTCGAACGTTCGAATTTCAATTTTGAACGCGTATTACAGCAATATGGATAAGAGCACAGAAATGTGTCTATACTTGCTTGATTTTCGAGTAAACCAATGAATACAAATACAAATTTTTCATTTTTTTTTACTTTTGAATCAAACTTTTATTTCATAATTATTATTAAGTAAATCTATTTGAAAACACAAATCAAAATTATATTATTATTATAATTATACTTTTAACTTCAATATGAATTTACAAAATTGAATCTATCTTTCATATTTTCACTGAAAAATAAGATAATATATAGAAACAATTTTTTTCATTTTTTTTTTACTTTTGAATCGATGTTTGGACATACTTATTATGAAGTAAAGTTAAATCAACATTTCAAATATACAAATTAGACAGCGTTGTAGATCTGTAAGTCTTTAAATCCATTACTCTTCGCGTTATGTTAACGAATGAAAAGCAGAAGGGAAGTAAATGTATTCAGAGACCTTTATTTTCGAATGTCATTGGCTGTCCCATAAGTCACGCAGATTTCGGTGCCCCCGACAATATAATAAATCGTCCAATTTTATTTTATGCGAGGAAAAGGGAAGGGAAGATATAGAGATTTGGTCCATATTCCCAGGCCTTCGTCTTCTTCGTCTTCTCCGTTTTATTTGCATGCGGGTCAAAGTTGAAACAATAAAACGGTTAGTTGATCCGCAACGCGCGCGCTCTCTTGCTCGGGCGTTCGGAAAGTTAATGCATTCAGACAGGAGGCGAGAGATCCTCGGCAACGGCCCATGAATCTAAAGTTATATAAGTCCGCAGCGGCCGCAGCAGTAGCAGCAGTCTGCAGGGACCGACACATACATTTATATTTCATACACATTTTTATAGAAATATAGATACTTTTTTGTGAAAGCAAAGAATGAAACGTGAATTGTACAACTTTATTTCTCCTGCACAATTTTCGACACGTCATTTTGCGGACGTGCAGTAAACATTTAATTAATATACAGTTTATGACCGGTTATAATAAAAGCGTATACTCAAATTTTGATGAAACCACAGTTTTAATATATAATTAAATAACACAACGCATCAATATTTACAATATTCATGCAAAATGCAATGAAATCGTCTCATTTTTTAAACAAATCATTACTTATTTCACACTAAAAGAAAACCGAAAGTACTTTCGTGAATAATGGAAACGTATTGTGTTAAAAATACAATTCAAATTGCAAGATTAGTAACGAGACTGATAATGATGATTCAATCATTAATCAAGACAGACTCGCTGCATTCTATATCATTATTTATTGTACATTTTTTATGGTTCTCTTTTTATGCGGTAGATACGTTCCACAGGAAAACGCATAAAAATAAATCGCACAAAAAAGGACTAGAACACACGTATCAAAATATTTTTTTTAAAACCGCATAAAACTAAATTAATGAGTTACAATATACCGAAAAACGCATAAAAAAGGGTTTATTAAATTTCAGAAAAATAATTAGTCTTACTATATTCTTTCTGAAATGTTTATTCAAGATTTTATAAAAACGTTAACAATCATAGACAAGTTTATTAAATATCAGAAAAATATAATCTTAACATATTCCTTCTAAATTTATACTGAAAATTTTTACAAAATTTTTTTTTTTATGAAAGTTAATGTTTCTTCACATTTTTTTCTTTTGAATTATATGAGTTATATGAGAGTTTTCGGCATAATTTGCGAACTGGTTCGAAATCTTTATGCGGTTTTGAAGATGTGCGAGCTTCAGAATTGCATTTCTGGATATCAGGAATTGTACAAAAAAAAATAGCAAAGCCATCGCAAAGTTTAATCACTGATTATATTGTCAAAGGGAAAAAATCAACATGCGAAGTTGTTACTTGTGAAGAATCATTATCTTCAGGACTTAGATTTAGATCTGATATCTAATCTCTTCTAGTGATGAAAGT
>NW_017098175.1:0-2099 GCF_001412225.1 Nicrophorus vespilloides
TTTTGGTATAGTCTTAGCTTAGAAGAATACAATTTAATGACAATTTCCTATTTTTATTAAACTTTGCATTCTTTTACATCAGTTTAGAGAAAATTTTATTTTTGTTTTTAATTATTAAACAGTGGTGCAATTAATAACTTTCATTACAGAAACTTCGCTTTTGATTGAAGAAGAAAACGTAGAGAAATTCTTGCAAATTGGTAAATTTGAAGCAACATTTGTCCAAGTAATAATAAAGAAATTCTCATTAATTAAGAACGATATTACAATGAAAATCGACAAAATTATTAAAAAAAAATTGAGTGAAATATGAAAATTTGTTTGTTTTTAATTGATTTAAAAATTTACTTTTAAATATAACAAAAATCTGAAGAAAACGTAAAGAAATTCTTGCGAATTGATAAATTTGAAGCAAAATTTGTCCAAGCAATAATAAAGAAGTTTTCATTTATTAAGAACGATATTACTATGAAAATCGACATAATTATTGAAAAAATTGAGTCAAATGTGAAAATTTGTTTATTTATAATTGATTTAAAAATTTATTAACAAATATATCAAAAATTTGCATTGATTTCATACAAAATAAGACTAATTCATAAAATAAATTGGATTTCTTGTTTGATTTTCTAAAATGTCTTTTTTTTCTAATTTGAACTAATTATGTTTGTGTTAATATTTTTGGCCCAACGTTGGTTGGGCGCTGAAAAAAATTTGGCTTGAATGCTTTGCTTTGCTTCAACGCATTGCTTAAAAAAAAGATCGACCTCATCAGGTACTTGTTTTCAATCCCTAAACAACCCTTGATATATATAAAGAGGCTGAAATACTGCCATCTGTTAACAAGTCTTAAATTTTTCAACTTAATATTTGGTATAGTCTTAGCTTAGAGGAATACATATTAATGACAACTTCCTATTTTTATTAAACTTTGCGTTTTTCTACATCACTTTAGAGAAAATTTTCTTTTACTTTTTAATTATTAAACAGTGCGTGCAATTAATAACTTTCATTACAGAAACTTCCTTTGCTTTTGATTGAATGAAGAAAACGTAGAGAAATTCTTGCGAATTGATAAATTTGAAGCAAAATTTGTCCAAGTAATAATAAAGAAATTCTCTTTAATTAAGAACGATATTACTAAGAAAATAGATATAATTATTGAAAAAAAATTGAGAGAAATGTGAAAATTTGTTTGTTTTTAATTGATTTAAAAATTTACTTACAAATATAACAAAAATTTGCATTGATTTCATACAAAATAAGAGTAATCCATAAAACAAATTGGATTTCTTGTTTGATATTCTAAAATGTCTTTTTTTTTTATTTGAACGAATTATGTTTGTGTTAATATTTTTGGCCCAACGTTGGTTGAGCGCTTAAAAAAAATTGGCTTCAATGCTTTGCTTTGCTTGAATGCTTAAAAAAAGATCGACCTCATCAGGTACTTGTTTTCAATCCCTAAACAACCCTTGATATGTATAAAGAGGGTGAAATACTGCCATCTGTTAACAAGTCTTGAATTTTTCAACTTAATATTTGGTATAGTCTTAGCTTAGAAGAATACAATTTAATGACAATTTCCTATTTTTATTAAACTTTGCATTCTTTTACATCAGTTTAGAGAAAATTTTATTTTTGTTTTTAATTATTAAACAGTGTGTGCAATTAATAACTTTCATTACAGAAACTTTGCTTTTGATTGAACGAAGAAAACGTAGAGAAATTCTTGCAAATTGGTAAATTTGAAGCAACATTTGTCCAAGTAATAATAAAGAAATTCTCATTAATTAAGAACAATATTACTATGAAAATCGACATAATTATTGAAAAAATTGAGTGAAATGTGAAAATTTGTTTATTTTTAATTAATTTAAAAATTTACTTACAAATATAACGAAAATCTGTATTGATTTCATACAACATAAGATTAATCCATAAAACAAATTGGATTTCTTGTTTGATTTTCTAAAATATCTTTTTTTTTCTAATTTGAACTAATTATGTTTGTGTTAATATTTTTGGCCCAACGTTGGTTGGGCGCTGAAAAAAATTTGCTTCATTATTTTACTTTGCTTCAATGCTTTGCTTACAAAAAA
>NW_017098175.1:2117-5013 GCF_001412225.1 Nicrophorus vespilloides
TCTGTTAACAAGTCTTAAATTTTTCAACTTAATATTTGGTATAGTCTTAGCTTAGAAGAATACAATTTAATGACAACATCCTATTTTTATTAAACTTTGCGTTTTTCTACATCAGCTTAGAGAAAAATTTCTTATACTTTTTAATTATTAAACAGTGCATGTAATTAATAACTTTCATTACAGAAACTTCGCTTTTGATTGAATGAAGAAAACGTAGAGAAATTCTTGCGAATTGATAAATTTGAAGCAAAATTTGTCCAAGCAATCATAAAGAAATTCTCATTAATTAAGAACCATATTACTATGAAAATCGACATAATTATTGAAAAAAAATTCAGTGAAATGTGAAAATTTGTTTGTTTTTAATTGATTTAAAAATTTACTTTTAAATATAACAAAAATCTGAAGAAAACGTAAAGAAATTCTTGCGAATTGATAAATTTGAAGCAAAATTTGTCCAAGCAATAATAAAGAAGTTTTCATTTATTAAGAACGATATTACTATGAAAATCGACATAATTATTGAAAAAATTGAGTCAAATGTGAAAATTTGTTTATTTATAATTGATTTAAAAATTTATTAACAAATATATCAAAAATTTGCATTGATTTCATACAAAATAAGACTAATTCATAAAATAAATTGGATTTCTTGTTTGATTTTCTAAAATGTCTTTTTTTTCTAATTTGAACTAATTATGTTTGTGTTAATATTTTTGGCCCAACGTTGGTTGGGCGCTGAAAAAAATTTGCTTGAATGCTTTGCTTTGCTTCAACGCATTGCTTAAAAAAAAGATCGACCTCATCAGGTACTTGTTTTCAATCCCTAAACAACCCTTGATATATATAAAGAGGCTGAAATACTGCCATCTGTTAACAAGTCTTAAATTTTTCAACTTAATATTTGGTATAGTCTTAGCTTAGAGGAATACATATTAATGACAACTTCCTATTTTTATTAAACTTTGCGTTTTTCTACATCACTTTAGAGAAAATTTTCTTTTACTTTTTAATTATTAAACAGTGCGTGCAATTAATAACTTTCATTACAGAAACTTTGCTTTTGATTGAATGAAGAAAACGTAGAGAAATTCTTGCGAATTGATAAATTTGAAGCAAAATTTGTCCAAGAATAATAAAG
The DNA here is from genome assembly GCF_001412225.1 of Nicrophorus vespilloides. NCBI lineage: Eukaryota > Metazoa > Arthropoda > Insecta > Coleoptera > Silphidae > Nicrophorus > Nicrophorus vespilloides. Next base: position 3,259 of record NW_017098175.1, read on the forward strand.
AAATTCTCTTTAATTAAGAACGATATTACTAAGAAAATGAATAATTATTGAAAAAAAATTGAGAGAAATGTGAAAATTTGTTTTTTTTAATTGATTTAAAAATTTACTTACAAATATAACAAAAATTTGCATTGATTTCATACAAAATAAGAGTAATCCATAAAACAAATTGGATTTCTTGTTTGATTTCTAAAATGTCTTTTTTTTTAATTTGAACGAATTATGTTTGTGTTAATATTTTTGGCCCAACGTTGGTTGAGCGCTTAAAAAAAATTGGCTTCAATGCTTTGCTTTGCTTCAACGCATGCTTAAAAAAAAGATCGACCTCATCAGGTACTTGTTTTCAATCCCTAAACAACCCTTGATATGTATAAAGAGGGTGAAATACTGCCATCTGTTAACAAGTCTTAAATTTTTCAACTTAATATTTGGTATAGTCTTAGCTTAGAAGAATACAATTTAATGACAATTTCCTATTTTTATTAAACTTTGCATTCTTTTACATCAGTTTAGAGAAAATTTTATTTTTGTTTTTAATTATTAAACAGTGCGTGCAATTAATAACTTTCATTACAGAAACTTTGCTTTTGATTGAATGAAGAAAACGTAGAGAAATTCTTGCAAATTGGTAAATTTGAAGCAAACATTTGTCCAAGTAATAATAAAGAAATTCTCATTAATTAAGAACAGATATTACTATGAAAATCGACATAATTATTGAAAAAATTGAGTAAATGTGAAAATTTGTTTATTTATTAATTGAATTTAAAAATTTATTAACAAATATATCAGAAAATTTGCATTGATTTCATACAAAATAAGACTAATTCATAAAAAAATTGGATTTCTTGTTTGATTTTCTAAAATGTCTTTTTTTTTCTAATTTGAACTAATTATGTTTGTGTTAATATTTTTGGCCCAACGTTGGTTGGGCGCTGAAAAAAATTTGCTTGAATGCTTTGCTTTGCTTCAACGCATTGCTTAAAAAAAAGATCGACCTCATCAGGTACTTGTTTTCAATCCCTAAACAACCCTTGATATTATAAAGAGGCTGAAATACTGCCATCTGTTAACAAGTCTTAAATTTTTCAACTTAATATTTGGTATAGTCTTAGCTTAGAAGAATACAAATTAATGACAACTTCCTATTTTTATTAAACTTTGCGTTTTTCTACATCAGCTTTAGAGAAAATTTTTTTTACTTTTTAATTATTAAACAGTGCGTGCAATTAATAACTTTCATTACAGAAACTTTGCTTTTGATTGAATGAAGAAAACGTAGAGAAATTCTTGCAAATTGGTAAATTTGAAGCAAAATTTGTCCAAGTAATAATAAAGAAATTCTCATTAATTAAGAACATATTACTATGAAAATCGAATAATTATTGAAAAAATTGAGGAAATGTGAAAATTTGTTTTTTTTAATTAATTTAAAAATTTACTTACAAATATAACAAAATTTGTATTGATTTCATACAAAATAAGATTAATCCATAAAACAAATTGGATTTCTTGTTTGATTTTCTAAAATTCTTTTTTTTTCTAATTTGAACAATTATGTTTGTGTTAATATTTTTGGCCCAACGTTGGTTGGGCGCTGAAAAAAATTTGCTTCATTATTTTACTTTGCTTCAATGCTTTGCTTACAAAAAAAGATCGACTCTTGACTTTTAACTAGTTTTTATTAAATAGAATATCATACATTGTAGGTTGTTACAGTTACAGTTACAGGGGGGGCGTATATGCGAGCTTCTT
>NW_017098176.1:0-4578 GCF_001412225.1 Nicrophorus vespilloides
AGAATGTATCTCATTGCATTTATTTCTAATATTTCTTATATCGATCAATGCACTGTGTATAATAGTTCCATCGTCTGCATATATAACACCTTGGTTTAACAAGGTTTTTACATTATCCTTATTCATCGTTACTGGATAATAATACAACTTGAAGCACTGAACATTTCACTGATACCCACCGAACTGATTTAAATCTGTACTTGTTTGTAGCTTATTTGTAGGTAAAGTTTTGATCTAGGTGGTGGGAGTTTCTGAAAAACGAATAATGAAATATCAATAAAATTAAGATACTTTACAACCATGTCATAATAGAAAGATTTCGCTACCTGAAAAACATTAATGGTATACAACATTCTAAAAATGTAATACAATAAATTATAATGTCTATTTTTCCATCATTTCTTAGAAAAGTGTCACCAGCAAAGAAAATTTTGAAAAGAGCCTTTTGGAGATGAAACAACTAATAACTTTATACATGAACTGATTTGATAGTAATTTGGATACGAAACCTCCTCATAATATTTCGGTATAATAGGTATCTCATCTTGTGTGAACATAATTAAAAATGTAGAAGAAACCAACTAATAGTGATACATCTCATATTGTTCGATAGGCAATTGTAAATAAAACCTAGTAACAATCATAGCCTTTTAGAGGTGAAAGCAGCTAACAAATATACATCATACGGAAATTGTTATATGCTCAACGAATGTTTGATGGTAAATTGTCATCAAAATGCATTCTTTTCTTATATAAATTACTCATTTATAGATTATTTTATAAACTTGTAAAATTCAAAAACATTAAAACTCTTGTATTTTTAGTATGGAAAATGTATGGACTGAAATTAGTTCCATTTTTTTATTCATGCAAAACGAATATAAAACTATATTCTATAAAACTATATGAAACCGGCCTAATCGGTAATAATATTATAATTTTTATAATAATTATGAAGTTGAGTTTAATATTGAACGAATCAATCTTTCATATTCTATGGGATTCTAAAAATAGAAACATTTCTAAATGTTTCTACACACACCATAAAATTATAATATAAATTCATGGATAGAATGTATTTTGCTAATAACTAGATGTTATAATATAATGGCATTCAGAAGAGTTGAAAATTGATGAAGAGTTCTGGCAAGGAAATGCAAGCAACGCATCGCGAAAACTAATCGCACAAGCAGAGACTCGAACCGGAAAACCGAATTAACCGGAATTTTAACTGAACTGTAATCGAAACGAAATATTAATTACGGTTAATTTCAGTTCAATTTTTTGTTTATTAAATTAATTCAATGGTTGTGTACCGGTGCTAGTGTTTTGGTTTATTTATACAGTCATTCGAAAAAAAAAAATTCGACAAAAAGAAAAAATTGAATCGCTAGTTTTGTGCAACTAACAATAGAACAAACTCAAATTACAGTGATTAAAAATATTACTGGAAACATGACTGAAGAAACATTACAAAGTGCATGTGTTGTACTAGTCACTAATTATTTTTTTATTTCTTTTGCATTTTCAATAGTATGTGAATTTGGTAAATAGAATAAAATCAAAATTTGATATTGGATTCGATTTTAAATTTTAACTAACCAATTTAAATTGCTTTTTTTCGAATTTAAATTTAAATTTCAACCGGAACTGAACCGAAATTATTAGACGAACGGAAACCGTATCTGGAACGATAAACATTTACTTGGAACGTAACCGTAAACTGGAACGAAATTAATTTCGGTTCGACTCTCTGGATCTATTATATGGCTAAAAAAGTATTATTATTATTATAAGCGAATATGTAGATGAAAAATTGTCGTGTCCCAGGGATGGAATTCTGGACACTGTGGAATATTGTCTGGTATTGTCGTTGTCGAGTCTCAGTAGTTGGGAATTAAATAATTCAATTGGTTTAAAACAAGTTTATTATAGTTGGTACTCTTGGGGTCCTTTCCAAAACAATGTAGTTACTTCGATAGATTAACTAAGACTCTATCTGCCTTTGAAAGTTTTACTGAGACTATGCTCATCATATAAACGTTTTACTGAGACTAATTCTAAATAGTTATTCTACTTCCAAAGTTAATTCTTATTAATACGGGGGTGGAGTTGTGATCGGGAGTAGGGTTTGATTATATTGATGACTAAGCGTTCCCATGGGAATCGGCCTCCGTGGTTTTGTTTATTATAAGACCGGGACAAATTCCTATGCATTTGTTTATATGAATAAGATGATCAATTGTAGCTATAATTTCACTCTTGTTCTTAAAATCTAAAGTTGAAGAAATAAATTAGAACAGATAACATAAATAACGTACAAACTTGAAAATCTTGACTTAATTTGTTTTACTCATAACCCGACGGTTCTTGTCAGATCGACCAAAATTGGCTTCGCGATCGACACGTTGGCCGCCCCTGATATATATTATATATTATAATTCCTTTTTTTTTAAATTTATACAAAAATTATTACTCTTGCTACAAAAAGCCTGGCCACCTTCGTATTATAATATTATATAGAATATTTAAACGCTATGTATGATTTTCAAACAGTTCAAATGTGTTTTCCAAAGCAAATATCGATAATATTGAAAAAGTTTACAATGTAGAAATATTATTTGTGAAAATGCAATTGTCGTGTCCCAGGGATGGAATTCTGGACACAGTAGAATATCTTCTTCTGGTGTTGTCGTTGTGGAGTCTCAGTTGTAGGAATTAAATAATTCAATTGGTTTAAAACAAGTTTATTATAATAATTGGTACTCTTGGGGTTCTTTCCAAGACAATGTAGATACTTTAAGAGATTGACTAATACTAATTGCAAATACTTATTGTACTAACAAAGTTAATTTGTATTAATACGGACGCTGTTCTCCGTGTGATCTGTCGATTATGCAGTTTTGTTATCAGTTGAAAATACGAAGAAACGCCGCAAACGGTCACTGTCTTTCGTGGGATCTGCCTACTCTGCATATTGATTCTGCATATTGATCCATAATTTAGTGGTTGGACACAACACAATACTCCTTTTACATGACATCGCCTGTTTATCAAGTTAAATTTTATCTTTTTTTGCTCGTCCTCCAAAGCACTCGTATTTTTTGTATGTAATTTCATACCGTATTTTTTTAATATTTAAAATTTACAGTAAATTTTGAATTATTGAAATTTTCTGTATTTTGAAATGTTTCAAATTCATCTAAATCCAATTTCTTAAAAGAATTTGACAAATTTGTCATTAAATACAATTGGTCTTTTGTTATTTAATATTTTTTCCTCCAACCTTTTTTATAAGAAAAAAAAAACAGATTCATTGTCACTATGTTGACAAATATTAAGCTTATTTCTCCAGAACGCAATGGGAGATGATTCTGAAAAATGTTTAATTGAAGCACTACGGTGTTCTCGCCAAGTAGATAATTTTCTACCTATGAAGCTCGAATTTCTAATAGTTGTGATTCTAGATAATAAATTTTCTAATTTTTAAAAAGATTATTGCATTTTTATATAAAATGTTCTAATTTGGATTGCCTTTAAAATGTAAATTCAGAATGTTTTACATGACTTGTTGTGTGTTTAGGATTGCGTGATCCTACAGAACTAATAGTCGCTTGCGTCTTGATACCTCTATCCATTTTAATAGAAAAAGATTTTAAGAGACAAAATCAATAAAAATAACAGAGTTTTGCTTAATAAAAGGGAATAAAAGAGAGACTAATCAAAATAAAATAAACGAAAATCTTTAAAGTATAAAGAATATACGAACAAAAATTAATATTTGCTTATTCAGAACGCTAAATTTAAGACAAAATTAACGTTTCAATGATTTAGCATAACGATAAAAAGATGGAAATAACAAAATATCCTCTCTTCTGGAAAGGAGGCCTGCCGATTTCTGAGTGCAGCACATTGATTGGCGTTGACTTCAGGGCACCCAGGCAGATCCGTAGTGCCTGATTTTTGATACTATCCTGAGCAATCAGCGATGAACCAGTGCAGAAGGAATATATAAAGTATGCGTAATCCAGTCTGACAAAATAAACGCCTTATATAAACACAAAAGGGTATTCGTCTCCCAATTATTGTTCTTCCTATTCTATTAGAATTAAGAAGACGTCTTTTTCTCAAGTGTTTGATTTTATTAATAAGTTTACTTAACTTCAAAAGTATTGGTTTAAAATTATGTTTATTTATGTAATAGCTAAACTACTTAATACTAAATTAAAATACAAACATATATCTGTAAAAAAAACTCTTAATAATACAACTATAATACAAAACTAAGCTAAGTAAGTTAGATTTAAAAATGAAATAAATAAAGTTAGGATGACGTGTACAAATCCCACTGCTCGTTGAATGCAATCTTCAGCAGATCCAATTCGTTGGTGTACATTTTGTAATCATGCAGGACATTTTCAAAGAAGTCCGCCATTTTTTTCACGATGATCTCATCCATTTTTAAATCGGGCAGAAATATGTTTTCTAACGACAAGAACTCCAAAAAGGTTTTTTCATGTTCCCAACATTTATGGACATTTTGTAAGCGAAAAATCTTACTTTTCAGCCTAAATTTGG